>NW_021132321.1:0-172833 GCF_004193835.3 Ostrinia furnacalis | reverse complement strand
ATTTTTTGATTTTTAATAGCGCCAGTGCCACGTCCCTCTCCCCCTCCTGAAGGTGGTCTTGGAGGGTAGGGATGTCATTTGTGTAGATGGCATACAGCGTCGGCGAAAGGCAGCTGCCCTGAGGGACCCCCGCACTGATGGGTCGTGGTTGGGATGTCTCTCCCTCTACAGTCACGACGAAGGTGCGGTCGTGTAGGAAGGAGGCTATGAGGTGGACCATCGCTGGTGGTAGTATTGGGCCGAGCTTGGCGAGGAGGCCGGCATGCCATACTCGGTCAAATGCCTTCTCCACGTCAAGGAAGACTCCGACAGAGCGGCGGCCCTGGTTTAGCTCGTCGGTCAGAAGATGGAGAACCCTAGCCAGCTGTAGCGTGATCGAGTGGCCACTGCGGAAGCCGAATTGCTCGTCTCTAAGGTGGACTAGCGGGCGGACTCGACGCAGCAGCAGTCGCTCGAACAGTTTGGCCAGGTGAGAGAGTAAAGTGATGGGCCTGTAGCTGGCTGGGTTACGGCGGTCCTTGCCGGGCTTGGGGAGCGTGATGACGCGACCCAACTTCCATGCGCTGGGGAAGTGGTTGGTCCGCAGGATTCCGTTTAAGAGCCGGGTCAGCGTCACCATGGCCCTCCTGGGCAGGTGGGCTATCGCTGCGGAGGAGATGTCATCGGGGCCCGGAGCCTTCCGCTTGTTTAGCCTCAACGCAGCTTTGCGGAGTTCTGCGGGGGATATGAAGTCCTCCCCGCTGAGCGGAGGCGGGGGCGTCGCCAACATCTCCTCGACACGGCGCTGTACGTCGGCGTGGTGGGTTGTGGTGGCCGGGTCTGTGGCAGCGGGGTGCGGGGTGAATTGCACCTCGAGGTGGTCCGCTAGTAGGCGGGCGCGGTCTGAGGCCGCGTAGTGTCGGACGCCTGCTGCGTCTGTCAGTGGGCAGACGGCTGTTGGAGGCCTGGTGAGCTGCCGGTTCAACTTGAAGAGGTCAGCGGTGCTGTCTGTCACGCGGTCTATGTGACTTTCCCAGCTAGCACCGCGCCATTCCTTCACAGCTTCCGACAGCTCTTGAGTAGCTCGGTTCAGTGCTGCTTTTATGCTAGGGCACCGGGTTGTGGCCCATAAGCGGCGGAGCTGGCGCTTTCTGCGCAGGTCTTGGTGGAGTTTGGCGGGCAGGTCGTCTCTCCGATTGCTGGATCGCGAGCATTTGATGGATGCCGCCTCCTTGGCGGATTTCACGCGTTGCGTGAAGTCCTCGACTGCCGCTTCAACCTCCTCCGCGTTTGACAGGGGGCCTTTCAGGGAGAGGTCTGCCAATTCGGCTCTGAAGACCTCCCAGTTGATTTTGGCTGGTGGCTGGCGGGGACGAATTGAGTCTGGTCGAGGTGCCAAGATAATCAGTATGGGGAGATGCTGCGTGTCGAGGTCGTACAGTGCCTCCACCTCAATGGGCCAGGGCACCCGGTGGGACAGGGCGATGTCCAGCACGTCGGCCCTATGTGCCGGGTTGGTTGGTATGTGCGTTGGGGCCTGGGGGCCGTGCACGCTGATGTCCCACTTCTCACACAGCGCTAGTAGCCTCTCGCCGGCCCTGGAGTTGCTGTTTGACCCCCATGCCATGTGTTTTGCGTTGAGGTCGCCGGCTAGTATGGTGGGAGTGTTAGCGGAGAGGGTGGCGCGCAGGTCCGCCTCCGTTATGGCAGAGCCTGGGGGACGGTAGGCTGCAAACACTCGCAGTTCTTCGCCCCCTGCTTGGACTGAGACTCCAATGGTTCGCATGGAGTCGTATGGGACGAGATCTAGCTCCTCATGTATCACGTCCCGACGCACCAGTGCTGCGATGCCCCGGTACGCTCGTCCCTGAACTGAGGTCTCGTCTCGTCTGTAGGCGTAATAGTTGGGGAGCTTGAAGGGGGCGGTGGGCTTGAGTAGGGTCTCTCCCAGGAGGATTATGTGAACATCCTGCGACTGGGCGAGAATACGGAGACCCTGTGTTTTCCCCGTTATCCCTCCTGGATTCCAGTAGAGAATCCGTAGGCCGTCTATTGGCGTTGACTGATGAGCGCCAGTCCTTGGTGGGCTACCCCCCTCATGTCCTCTCCGTTGGCCATCGCCAGTAGGATAGTCTGCAGGATCTGCAGAACCAGGAGGAGGAGGGGGGTTTCGGCGTTTGGGGGCATGGGTGCGGCGGTGGGGGCGGTCTGTGCTGACCACTGTGGGGGCTGCGCGTTGTTCGTGGTGGGCGCCTGTGGTCGCACGCGTGCGCGGGGGTCCTGCAGTAGTACCGGGCGCGGCTGAGGGGGAGCACGCGCGAGGGGTTGGGGGCCTGTCGTGGGCCACGGGACGCCATGCCCAGAGTGGGCGGCTTGGTGGGTTGATGGCCCCTGGGTAGGAGGTGGGAACCTCCATGCTGGGGCCAATTGCGCGTGGGGGTTGGGCGTCCTAGCGCGGTTTGAATGGGGCGCCTGTGCAGCGACAGGCTGACCAGGAGTGGAAGGGGGAGGCTGATTTGGCGCGGGTCCCACCATGGGTCCGGCCGCTCCCTGTTGGGAGGAAACTATTTCTCCGGCACGCCTCTTGCTCCTTCGGCGGGCCCTGCCTGAGCGTTTCCGGCGTCGCGAGGACGCCGGTGCAGGTTGGGGGCGGGCTGTGCGGTCTGTTGGAGGGTTTGCGGGGGCCATAAGTGTTGCGCCCTGTACTGGGCCTTCTGCCGTCTGGTGTGTGTTGGACAGCACCGGGGCAGGGCGAGGTTGGTGAGGCGCCGGAGTAGGGCGTGGTTGCCTCGCTGTCCCTGAAGGGGGCGGGCGGGGGCCTACCTTGGCTGGGCGAGGTGGGTCTGGTATGGGGGGGTGCGTTTTGGCCCCCTTTGCGCGTGCCTCTCGCATGAAGGCGGGGCAGCGGCGGTCGTTCGCCGTGTGCGCGGCTTTGCAGTTCGCGCACTTGGGGGCGTGGTCGCGCGGGTGGGGGCAGTCCGCGACAATGTGCCCCTCTCCACAGCGCACGCATCTCGGCGGGCGGTGGCAGCCAGCGGAAGCGTGGCCGAATGCCTGGCAGCGGTGGCATTGTGCAGGCCCGCTGCGTCCTCGCCAGGCCTCGATGACAATGCCTGGCATGTAGAGGAGCTCGGTCACCGCATAGAGGCGGGAGAGCTCCTGCTGGTCCAGGTGGTCCAGCTGCACGTGGTAGAGGCAGCCAGCTCTGCCCCTCCTCGGGGGGATGTGCCTCACGTGCTGGACGTGGTAGCCCAGCGAGTCCAGTGCCGCTTTGAGCTCAGCGGGGTCGGTGTCTGCTGGGAGTCCGCGGATGGCTACTTTTGTGGGGAGCTCTGTCGGGAGCGCGTAACAGAACCAGTGAAGGTCTGCGTTTTGGCGTGCCGCCTCGACGAGGTGGCGCTGCACTACCCGGTATTCCTCGGGCGTACGCGCTATAAATCGCACCCCTGTCTTGAATGGGCGTGCGTTGGGGGGGTGGCCCAACTTTTCGCTGAGCTCCCGGAAGTGCTGCGTCCAGTTGGGTAGCTTCTCCACCACTATTGGTGGGTAAGCCCGTTGGGTGCGTGCGGTCGTGGCGGGGTCGGTCGCAGGTGGCGCTACGTCCATCGGCTCGACCTCTTGCCCCTGTTCCGGTTGTGGCGGGGGGGGGGAGGGAGCGCTCAGTGTTGCGGCGTAGTTCCGCGCGGGGCTGTTCAACGCCGCGTAGGACGTTGGGGCCGTGGAGTTAGACGAGGCCGGCCGAGGAGCTACGTAGTCCAGGTAGTCCTCGTCGGAATGCTTAAGAAACCATATCGCTTCCCCACAGAGTTACTCTTCAAAGAAGCTGAAATTCTTAGCGTACGGCAATTATATGTGTGGCGGGTTACTTGTTCACTACATAAAAAGACTCTTAACTCTCCAATTTACGAATCCCTGCTAAAACATCGCATTTTTAAAATTCCCGTACCTTCAGTCCGTTCAAAATTTGCTCAACGTTTACCTCTCTATTCCCACCCTTTCATCTACAACACTGTGGTCAAAAAATGTCCCATAAAAAATCTAACTTCACGACATGCTAAACAGGTAATTAAAGCCTGGCTACTGGACCTTTCATATAAGGAAATAGAACAGATTCTTCCCAATAACATCTAGTTTCTGATAATTATGCTGCCCTTACCTGTTAACAACTGCGCTTACATACACTCAATCACACTCACTAATACACACTACACATCACACTCACTAATGCACACTACACAACACTCTCACTAATACACACTACTCAACACACTCACACTTTTGTTTTTTGCTTTTTTTTTTTTATATTTTGTTAATTTAACCTTTTTATTTTGTCTCAAAGTCGCTCTTATTCTAAATTCATTAGTATGAACCGGAGCTACAGTACTTAAAATAATATTTCAAAAATTGTAAACCCACTTATAGTTTTTGCGACACAGGTCTGCGAGCCTAGTGCAATAACTACTGTTGCCTTGTATTGTACCTAGCTTTTTATGAAAATAAATATTTATTATTATTATTATTATTATTAGATTAGATTCCAATAGATTAGATAGCGAGACTTAGTAAAAAAATAACATCCAAAAAACCATTACATGAACAGCGACAGCACATCATCCTTTACAATTTTGTTTCAAAACAGCACTTATCACAACGGAATAAGAGCCACAGTATCTCGCTTGATGTGTCGCACAAATCGATACAACATGGCGTGCATTACCGATTGTCACAATAACGTAGCGTGACAAATTGGACTGGAAGCCGATAATTATAATTGCTGCAGCTGTAAAATAATAATACGATTGATAAACCGACGCCTCTCACACCGTAGTTGTTGTAAAATATTGATAAATACGAGTACCTACGAGTAACATATTGTCCACAGTTAGACAATCCGTTCCTACCGCTGCAACTCCTGTGTATCCAGGATCTACAGCTTGACCGCCAATAAAAACCCAACCAGTGAAGGTCAAGTTGGACAAAGGCTTTCCCAAGTATTTCCATCAACGAACGGTCCTGCGCTGCCCGTATCCTGGTGCTTCTGCGACCTTCACCAGATCGTCGATCCACCGAATTTTTGGCTTGCCTACACTACGTTATGAGGTCTCTGGTAAACATTCGAGATTTTTCTGCCCAGTAACAAGCATAGTATTACGAGTAATATACCTACACAACATGTATTAGGTAACATAACTTTGACAAATCTAATAAATCAACCAGTATGTCAAATTGTCAGGAACAGGCTAGACAAGTAGGTAATGAAAAGTCATCTATCCAATTTCCCTAGCTGCTTGATCAAATGACTGAATATTATTCAGGCCGCTAGTTTTCACCATCAATTCCTTTTTAAGAGACCTCTATGGTAACACATAACGGGATATAAAGACTTTTGAGTCCGCGAACTAGTGACGTCAAAGATTATCTTTGCCATACAAAATCTACCGAGAGAGTCGCGTTGTGGTCGCGTTTTGACATACTTACATCTTCTGCATCAACATAAATGACTATCTAGCTCTGCTTTGATTTGTAAACGTTTAGTATTTTAGTTGGAAACATTTATCAATTGGTCAATCAATACCTTCATGTTTCTCTATGATGCTACATTACTATCATTGGATCCTCATCGCCCTATTTAAGGCTCCCTATCCCTATTTCCACGGGGACCGTTCCGAAGCCTGCATCCAATGACTCCCTGTGGTCCTGACCCGTACTGAACGAAACTATTTGGATGTATCTCCACCTATTATCTCTGTTACACCCCTTGGGATGGTGGTAAGCGTAAAAGAGATAAATAGAGCGATTATCGGAATCGTTTTGGGAAGTAGAACCATGCAATCTTTAGTGGGTCGGCCATTCATCAGTACACTTTGATTGCCAAACTAAACAAAGATACTCTGTGTTGCCAAGCAAGAATCATGAATTACCATTGACACATGCCAGACTTTAATTCATTCATCATGACTTTAGTATTAACGAATAACAGTAGGTAATCGTTTTGCATAGTTTGGATTGGACATATTGTTAAGAAATAGTACCTACCTATACACAGCAGCACAGAAGCCCATACACCTTGAATTTATAAGAGAACTATTACGAAACGTAAGATTGACGTCGAACTAGTGACCTACTTAAACCACTCTCAAATATGCAACATTAGACAAGGCAGGAAGAGCTAATCGGAACCGATCACTCACTTTGTAACTCGAGACTTCGAGAGCTACTGAGCTAAAGAACTCGCTTGCTGAGGGTAACTTAGCTGTGGCGACATCTACTCGCCACTACAAACTAGTCTAGGTAACAGATGGCGCTGTAACGACTCCACTATGACATACACCGCCGCACGTACAATCCTGCATCGCGGTATCGGAGTTTTCTACCCTGCCCAGCATATTATAGGAAAACCAAGATGGTAGAAATTGGACCTTGGTCCCCGAGCACAACACCCGCTCGGAAGGAAGCACTAACACCTTAGCTTCCTTATTGTGGGATGAACATCATATCCCACAATAGCTATAGGACAACAATGTAAACTAAAAACATTCGTTCTTTCATTCGTTTCACCCAAATGACGTCCACTGCTGGATAAAGGCTTCCCCCAAGGTTTTCCACAACGACCGGTCCGCCGATACCCGCATCCAGGCACTTCCCTATAATATGTACAAACTTATTCTTATACATTAAAAAAAAATATTTTCTCGCATTCAAAAGTTAGCTTTAGATTATTTCTTTTTACGCGTCTTTTCTCTGATCCACTAGTTTCTATTGTGATTGTAAAGAAACGCCAAGCATCAGTCTTACCATTGCTCGTTGTGCAACGCGGAGTATCTCAGTAGACTTTTCTGTCATCGTAGTGGTTTCCATCCATACACGAAAACCGGCAGAACACACTGATTGAAACCACCTTGGTCTACTCTATTAATAATGAAATTTTTATTTACCCTGTAGCCATTTGTAATTCGGTGTGACACACGGATGGGAACGAAAGCCATGATCACACTAATGGGTGCGGGGCACGGCTTCGAACACATGCCAGCCTCGTGACGAGCTGCGATGTGCAATTTTATTTATTGCAATACTTTCCAGTAAATTATTAATTTAATTAATTTTATGCTGAAGAGGATTTTTCGTGATTCTACTAGAATTCAGAGTGGATCTAAAGTCAACAGCAGTGCAGCGGTGGTTTAGTAGTTAGAATTTTACTCTTTTAACACAAAGGATTCTGATTCAGTTCTCAGATGTGGCACTCAAAAAAATCATTATTATTAGAACGTTGCAACTGCTTATGGCGGCTCTTAATGGTTTTACACCAAAATGAGTGGAGACAGGTTTACTATCTTACAACGTGTGTGTACTTTAAACGTCACATGTAACGCTTTTTAAGATCGCTCCAATTTCCTAAACAATATGGCTGGTGGCAACAACAACCAGGTCAATATGAAATGAGAATAAATATTTACTTGTGAAACATTACATTAACATACTTCTCTTTTGTATCAGGTGGTTCGCTTAAAAACCACCAGGCCCGAAAAGACAACGACTTTAAAAGCTTATTCCAAGAAAGGCAGAAGTGGAACGATATAGCTAATTAAAGGTCCTAATGCAATGTCCGTGGCACATTAAATTTTAATTCGAAGTAGACAATCGATTCGCCATTCGGGTCAGTCGGCACTGCTTTGTTAGCACTGATTGGTGTTATGGAAATAGACGATTGAAAATGAATTATGGAATCTTTGCTGTATGATAACTCAATAGCTTTGGCAAGTACGAGTAAGTACAAAATGTTAACTAAATGAAAGTAAATAAAGATGATCAGATATTTTTTAGCCGTTTATTTTCAAATTCCTTTACTTGCATGGACTACTAAATAGTAGTTACAAACTCCTTTGCGTCGCGCAGTCGGGTAAATAATACTTAAAATTTTGCTCATGGGAGCCTTTACATGTCTAACTGTCTGCCGCGTTCTTATAGATATTGGTTATTGCACTATGAACGTTTTGTCACAGTCAGACGTAATGTCACATGCTGTTGATTGTACTTTAATAGTAACTGTATAAGTGTTACAATACAGCTACATTTTTTACATTTTTCACCAGATTGGATTGTTTTTACAATTTCCACTTCTTGTTGTTGCCATGACTCCCCTAATATTATCATAACCAATTGCGATTGTGTCGTCAAACCGCGAGGAAAAATTGCTAGAAGGCAATTTAAGCCGCCATGATGGGCCAGTGTTAGGGCTGTCACTTACGTGTCAAGTAAAAGACTCAGGGAAAAATAATTATTATTTCTACGCAATGACGTCATGCAACTGATGGCGGAGTATTTTTTACGAAAAGGAAGATAATTTTCCAGGAAGCTAAATGCTTAGGAGTGGCTTCAGCACTATAGTTCAGTAAGTCTCCACTGCAGAAGCATGACTCTCTATAAACCAGACGCAAAATTAAATATAGGGTTTAAGCGTTCATCAAACAGATTGGGCAGGCATGCGATCGTCTAAAATATTTAACATTCTACCTCATTCACAATCATGTTGGAAAATTGCTTTGGAAAAGCAGAACGAGGCAGTTATTTGACTGCACACACCTTTTCAATCACCGTAACATAGTGTCATAGTGTTCAGTTAATATGTTGTTACTTTTACGACCCTACTTAGTAGAAAAGAAAGAGGGACAGCCCTACATGCGAAAAAATGCTGAGAGAGAAACGAAGATTGCAAACACATAATGAAATAACAGCCGTGTTTTTGCGGTTCGCAATCAAACGGGTGATCCGTCATTTGACATACCTACTATACAATATGTTTGTGCGAGTAATTGACGTTTTTATTTCGACCTGAGTAAAATAGCAAAGGTAACATCACGTAGGTATATACTGTAGTAACATTGAGTAGGTAAGGTGTATGTAAACTTTCTTGTGATGTTCAAATTGAAAGGTTTCATAAACCATACTATAATCCGGGCCTTTTCAAGGCGAGAGTGAATAGGTATTTACAGGGCAGTTATGTGCCATCCTAGACTGCATCTCACTTAACATCTGGTGCGATTGCGGTCAAATACCTGCCTTGTTCTGCATAAAAACAAACATTATTTTTACTTAAAACACAGCCATTAATCTAGCAGAAGACATAAGATTTTAAAACACAGAAACCCAAATTAAGAAATCAGAAATATTATCATATTTATCATTGATGTTTTATTCTTCTAGATGGAAGCATCCATTGTTTAGCGGTATGCCAGTATTCTACAAAAAATCTAGCTTGAATTATTAGTTTGTATCGACTCGCATTAACTTATTTGCCTCTCTTATTTCATGCTTATCATGCATAAAGAAAGGTAAGTTTAATGCTCAAATTCCATCAACAATATTTGACATAGTTCTCTTTAAACTTGGCCATTTATAAGTAAATACATAGACCTGCTAAGCTATCAAGGCTCCAGTAACTAAACCGTATTATTGCAAGCGACGGTTGTAACAACCTGTGTTTACGAGGGATGTCTTACTCTTTACTTACCGTGATTTGATCCAATAAACTTGTTTGTTTCTTGTTTTGGAAGCCATATTTGTTACCCGAGGAATATGCAAAGCTTTTTTCTTAATACGTTGTTCAGGAATATAGGTTGTTTAGTAAAAAAATATTGGTAATACGTGAGAGATATATCTTTTAGTCTACCTACTAATGTTTTGTAGCTACATCACACAAAACTAATTCATAAATGATTGAACTTAAATATCCATTACTTTTATTGAAAATTATTCTCAAGTTACTTAATTACTTGTGAAAGCTTTTACTATGCAAGTATAGTCAAAGTATAGCAATACATTATCTCTAAACTATTTTAAAACAGATCAGGTAAAACATCAGCATGATTATAACAGTACCAGCTTTAAGCAGCGACCAACTTCGGTTCAGGGAACCCAGCACTCGTCACCTTTGACAAAAGTGGTCCCAAAGTGGTGCCCTGCGCGAGTCCAATTAAAAATAAGAATTGGAAACGCGCATCTTCTCCAATTAGGGAAGTCACTGTGTGAAATTAATTATATCCAAACAGACGGTTTGTCGGGTCCGTAAATTAGTTCGGATGAAGCAGACATTTTGAAGTTTTCAATGCGTAATGGAAATTTTGCTAACGTTACGCTAAAAGGTTTTTAAAAGTACTCGTAAAAGAAGTAATTCGATCAAGACTTTGGGTAAAAAAATCTGGTCGAGGGTATTTAACTATTCAAGATGTAAGACTGGTTAATTGGCATTTAGTATGGAAATGTCATTTTAATCCAGTGTTCGTCACGGGCTTAACTTTTTAGGGTTCCGTAGCCAAAATGGCAAAAACGGAACCCTTATAGTTTCGTCATGTCCGTCTGTCCGTCTGTCCGTCTGTCCGTCTGTCCGTCTGTCCGTCTGTCCGTCTGTCCGTCTGTCACAGCCGATTTACTCGGAAACTATAAGTACTACAGTGATGAAATTTGATGGGAATATGTGTTGTATGAACCGCTACAAAATTATGACACTAAATAGTAAAAAAAAGAATTGGGGGTGGGGCCCCCCATACATGTAACTGAGGGATGAAAATTTTTTTTTCGATGTACATACCCGTGTGGGGTATCAATGGAAAGGTCTTTTAAAATGATATAAAGTTTTCTAAAAAACATTTTTCTTAAAGTGAACGGTTTTTGAGATATCAGCTCTCAAAGTCGTAAAAAGTATGTCCCCCCCCCTCTATTTTTATAACTACGGGGTATAAAATTCTAAAAAAAATAGAGGTGCTGCATGCTAATTAACTCTTTCAACGATTTTTGGTTTGATCAAAGTATCTCTTATAGTTTTTGAGATAGGTTGATTTAACTGTAATTTTGGTTATATTTGCTGCTACGGAACCCTTTGTGCGCGAGCCCGACTCGCACTTGGCCGGTTTTTTTCTAATAAGAGGGCTTGTGGCTTTTTGTGGGTATGAAGGTTGACATTTAATAGACTATCGGAATATTACAATGCTTTGTGTTTTCAGTTTATTTTTTGTTTCGTAAAAATTAATCCCCTTCAGGTTTATTACAACTTAACAAGATGTATTTGCCGGTACATTACTCGTTAATTGACAATAAACCAATCGCATACAGCTACATTAAAATTTACGATACCCTTGACATCGTAAACTCCTACGAATACCCCCATAAAAAACGGGCACAAATAAAAATAGTAACATTCTTTCAAATGAAGTGCTCATGTAAACGCATTATAGACCTTTTTAACAAGAATATAAGTTATAATTTTGCAATGACGTTGAAATGAACTTTCGCCAGCAGAGACGAGTACTAGGCGAGTAGTAGAGACTCAAGTGTAGCGTGGAGTCAAGCTTAGAAGCTTGTAAACACATGATACTATATTATTTGTTGTAAAATCGCCTTTATTACTAGGGACATAAGAAGCCACTTTGTTTATTTAGCTTGACGTGCTCGTCTGTACCACCACAATTCACCACATATAATTTTTAACCCCTCGGTAAGCTAAATATTTATGCTTGTGTTAGAAGTGGGCTCACCACAAATAGGTATAGTCGAATGGCGGCGGGGATCGAACCCGTGTTCCTCGGACCACAAGTCGGCCAATCCGACACCTTCACTCTTCGGCTATCGTCGCTTCTTTGTTTCAGTTATTGCTCCCAAAGTCAGTGAGACATATCATAAAACTCATTCAGACAGTCATTACGAGAGGAGCAGATGACCGATAAAACGTTTTCAATAAATTACGTTTCCACTTTGTTTTAAGTAATTTAAACTTTTATTACTTTAATAGCATAGTCTAGGCTAAGACATTTTTAAATGTGTATGTTTGTCCGATGTCCGTTCATCGTACGAGTAGAAACGAGGGTATATTATTGCGTCTTATTTTCACCTATTTATACCTGTTTTGATCTATTTCTGCACTCTCTTTAAAAGTATTTTTCAGTCAAGAGTTGACAAATAAATATTTCCCTATTTCAGCATCAGCTGGGAACATTTTAACCACGTTTTGTATGCACGATCGGCGTTCATGTATTCATGGTTGGTGTGTATTTTAGTGAAATGGCGGCCATTTTTCACGTATATGGCTGAGGGTCACTGATACGTGCAGAAATGTGGTGAGGTTTTGCTAAGGGGCATGAAGTTTATAGAGTTTATTTTATTGAGGAAATAGTTACACATAGCTCGTAGAGACGATGGCCGTTGGGGCATTTAAAAATTTTCTAACATCTCTTAAAACTAAAATTACATTTTACTTATTAATAACTAACACTGTTTTTATTATATTTAATTTTCAGTTTATTCTGAGGCAAGGCCAGAAGTTACGTCAATACAGACCAATCTGAATTAAGAGTCATAATGAAAAAAAAAAAAAGAAAAAAGAAAAAAAAAAAAAAAGAAGTTACAGAAGAATTTACAATTTAATGCGTAATGTAACATTCATATAGCACTGCCAATACTGGCTAATACTGCCATAGTCACAGAATAAGTAATAGTATGGATATTTATCGTATAGGTATACGAAGTAGGTTTATTTGCCCGCATCCAGGTACACTTCTTGCGATCTTCACCAGCTCGTCAATCGACCAAGTGGGAAGCCTACCTACTGAAAATAGAAACATACTAATATGTATACTAGATTGTCTTGGCTAGGATCTAATCTTATATCAAAAAGGAAATAATATTGGATACATGATAGTAATAATTACAAGGTATAGGACCGCTATTCTGATGTAATACAGCTGATATAAGCGGAAATATTTACAACGTTAAAGTTTCAACCAAATTCGCCCAGTAGTTTTTGCGTTATGCAGTTACAAACATCCTCACAGGCTTTCTTCATGTTATTAGTAGGTACTTAAGTACAGATTCTCCATCCTTATTTTATCAGCTGAACTGTTTTGCGATTCCATAGGTAGGTAAAGTAAGTACACAAAATGCTTAAACTCTGAGGAGCTGCCCAAGGTCCGTTAAATATTAAAAGCGGACCTTTCATTGTTAGTGCAGGCCGAAAGTCAAACAGGTTTGTTAAATGCCCGGGGACAGGGCTGGGAAATAATTTTAATTCAAATTCTTCATTAGCATGTAGGCTATTTTTGACGCCGATGACTGAGTTTCTTCCGCCACTTCTTCTCAGCACCAGCCCATATGTTGTCCGGAAGTGGTGGTAGAGCAAGCTATATTTCGGACGTGTATAAGCGCTCTGAAATCGGCCTAAGTAGGTACTGAATAAAAGCTTTCATTTTGACTTAAAAAAAGGCTAATGCTCCACAACCGTATGAATTTCACACTGATTGCGTTCCGTTCACGATCTAAATGATACGCTCTTAAACTAAATTTGCAGTTTTCAAACACCAGAGGACTGTTTTAATAACCTGAGGATAGCATCATCATTTCAGCCATAGGAAGTCCACTGCTGGGCATACTCGTAGGCCTCTCCCAATGATCCCACCTGGTTGGTAGCGGCCCGCATCCATCGCCTTCCTGCTGAAGGCGCCTTTGTGAAACTTGATCTTCACTGATTGGGTTTTTATTGGCAGTCATGCTGTAGATCCTGACTACACAGAAGTTGCTGTTGTTTTGATGTGTTTGGGGTTCATTTATTCAAATACTAGCTTTTGCCCGCGGCTTCACCCGCGTAAAATTTAGTGCCACAGATTGGCATAAACTATAGTGTTAATCTGGGTTACAAATAAAATAAGTACTGTAAAGTTTCAACCAAATCCGTTCAGTAGTTTTTGCGTGAAAGAGTAACAAATGTCCAGACAAACTTTCGCCTTTATAATATTAGTAGGATTACATTTAGTAAATTACTGAATAAGCTATGACGAGTTAAGAATACCTGTACTCTCTTGTTTGTTAAATAAGATTTATTACATAAAATTAGCTTTGGACAGCGATTTCCCATTTAGTAGAGAAATGTTCAACTGTAATACCCATAGCACGTCGAGGGCCATCGGTCGGCCATGCTATGTAGGGCACCGCAGAATATTCGATCTCGTAATTCGCGTAACAGATGCTTTCAACAATCCATTAGGGTTAATTTATTTTGAAAAAATTAACCCCTTTAGTAAACTGCCTGTAGTTTAACCCCCTCACTGATAAAAGTTACAAGCATATTGAAGAACACTTTAAAATTAATTTCCATACTAAAACGTCACTTTAAACTAGTGTTTAACTCGCGTGTAACTTTCTTAGTAAAGGGATTTAGAGTAAATGTTTAAACCACAATGGAAAAGCTCTTGGCCTATAGCTCACCTAAAAAGCGATGCTCGGATGAAAGGTGGAGAAGAACCTTACTCGGAATCCACAAACACAGTAGAGCAACTAGCATCTTATCTTACCTTCGTTACACACGAGTATACCTAACTAGATAAAAAGTTACACGAGTGTTGAACACTAGTTTAAAATGCTAAACTAAACGTCACTTTAACGTGCTCAACACTTACGTAGACAGACTTTTAATTAGTAGGGACTAACCTTTTTGCATATGAGAGTACACAAGCACTCATTTTCAAGCATAAAAATCAAAACGTAAAAAGTTAAAAACCGGGACTTCCCCAAAGTAAATTCGCAAGCAGTTGCATTTCAAATTGCAAACTACCCCACTAATTTAACGTTTGACTCTGGCAGCCCTGCTAAAAAGGCGGTCGCTTAAATATGTAGAGAGGCTGTACCGGGTCGTATGTTTTATTTAACCGTTCGGTTTAACGATGCGTAACCTAACTTGCTGCCTTTAATGCGCTGGTTCTCAACATGGAGACCTCTAGCCACCCTAGGAAAATAAAAGATGCATATTAGCCCCCCTAATGCGATATACTCGTATATTTTTATTGTTGAGATCACAAATACCTAACTGGACTTGATCTTCCTAAATTAGGTATGTAGAGTAAGTTTATATTCATGGATTGTGGGGATACTAGACACAGTAAACACAGAGCACAGCACAGTCAATTTGAAATGTGCAGTCAAGTTTTAATTATAATAGGAAAGTCTAGGTAATTTTGATATTTTTCCCTAAACGTAAATTAAATGTTCAGAAACAAATAGATACGGAGAATGGATTTTATCTGCCTTCTGATTTATAAACTTTATCTTTACGTAACGTTGACCACCAAACTTTGAGAACCCTTGCTGTAACCGGTCTTAATTATTAAAGCGCTCGGTTAAACAGCTTTAAATGCTGCTATTTTTGAACCACGTTGCGTCATAGATTTTTATATAACTTTCTTTCAAGAGCACTATTAGTGCACCATGAGCAAGCATTCTCTTGCATTTTTTTTATCCACAACGAGGAAGCTCTTGTCTTGCCTGTATCTCACCTGATGGTAAGTGATGATCAGGCCGAAGCGACAACTATCTGCAATTAATTCACCAGTTAGCATTAGGTGTGTTAATATCTTATCTTGTGAGAAGATATCACATGTGTAGTGGTCACATGAGATCGCGGTAAGGCGGTTATCACACTGCGCCGCGCTTCGTCGCGGAGCGCGGGGCGACAGATTTAATCATTGTATGCAAGTACCTCAGTTTGTATAGAAAACACGCGCGGTACTTCACACTGACAATGCGTCCGCGCGCGTGATTTTTTATATAAAAATCACGCGCTCCGCGGCGGAGCGCGGCGCAGTGTGATAACCGCCTAACATCTGATTTCTATTGTGTCTCGATTCGCTGGTACTTGAAACTGGTTTTGACCAAATTTACTAAAAGTCTATATACAGCTAGAATACAATTATTAATGCCTTTTCCCAGCAAGGGGACGTGTGTGTGTATGCTAATAAAGAAAATTAATTTTGCTCGTAAGAAAGTCAATTACGAAGTTCATAATTTATGAATTATGAGTACTTTATGTTGGAACGCATTTTGGAATTTCATATAGGAAAAGTGTGTGACCTACATACATTGTTATTAATGCTAAAGAATTGAAATATTTCAAATGGATTTTAAGCTTATTTTTTTTATCCAGAACAAGGTAAGTTTTAGACTGCAATCGCACCTGATGTTAATTGAGATGCTGTCTAGGATGGTACATACATATCTATTCTCTAAGTGCGTATTCAGTCTCGCCTTTTAATTTTTTTTTACACAAAGAAACTTAAAGGGAAAAATACCATAAGGTTGGTAAGTATTTTCAACAATTATAGTCGGAGCCATACAATTGAAGTTGCCCAATAAAACTAAATTTACGAGCAAACTATGACCGTTTGAACAACTCTTCTATATTCCAAGTTATGATTTAGGCCTAGAGCCGGATGCTTACCAGCTTCCACTTCGAATAACATAATTAAATACGATTTCATAATAATAAAAACTACAAAGTATGTTTGTACTCTAGCCCCCTTATTAATAAAAAGTTACACCTAGGATAAACACTGGATTAAAATAACATTTCCATACTAAATGACAACTTAAGCCAGAGATTAACTAGGGTGTAACTTTTATAAGGGGGTAGGAATATAATCGATTTTTAAGAGAGTGAATAAGCACTAAAGGGCATCATCTTAGACTGCATCTCTATTAACATCAAGTGCGATAAGTAGCGGTCAAATACCTGCCTTGTTTTGCATAAAAACACGAGGCTACATTTTTGTTGCAAAATAACATCTAACACTTACTTAATATAGGTACAATATTATTAATTAGATTGATGAACCAGTATCTGTCTTTCAATTAGTTATATATTTTATGTACTTCGTGATCAATTTTGTACTAGTCTGTAGCTTTTATTACGTCAGGTATAACACTATTGCCTGTAGATATTCAAATAATACAGAAGATGAAATTCAATTTCATTAAAAATAATGTAAAAAAGCCTCTATTAACCACGCGAAATCGAAGACTTTTACAAACAATAAAAGAGCTGCATAAGGTCGAGATTCAATAAAGCTATTACCATAAATATCTAGCGCGTTTCATTTAGCATAGTAATGCTCAACGATATTGGGTGATCTATTACAATATTTAATGCACATAAAATTACAATATGACGGTTCCTATCCCCAAATGTAGTAGCAGATGTGTGTTATAGTCGTGGAGGCGGTCAGGGGTAATATTTTGGAAACAGTCGATTTACAAATCACATATAGCTTTTCCAAATCCGTATACGAGTTCCTTAAAACGTTCATGATAGACTTGAAAATTAGAGAATGTTTTATTTTATTTATTAGTTAGCTTTTCGCTCGCGGTATCACCCGGACTGCAATCTTTCGTTTCTCCAAACAAACTTTGGTTATTTATTACTAGCTTTCCGCCCGTGGCTTCACCCGCATGGAATACAATCTCTTGTTTCTCAATACAAACTTTTATTCTGTTATTTTTTTAAATCCTTCCCTAGCGGATCCCATACGGCATTAAGTTCGCCTTTGCCTGTACTCCATTTTTTGTGTGCAATAAAATTTTAAATAAAATAAACGCAGAGAACTAAAACTATACATTCAGAGCAACCCGGTCTTGGCCATGAGAGAGGTGGTTTTGAACTGTGTTTTAATAGATTAGTCGTTAATGGTTGCCATTTATACACAATTTAGTTAAAATAAATAAAAAAATGCTTGGCCCTTCGACTAGACTAGCCCAGCGGTCGCAGATGGAGTAGGGACTCGACCACCACGCCAACTTTATGGGCAGTCGAGTTATAGCCTTCGTATAAGTAATATTTGTAGTCTTTTGTTTCAATAGGAAAGGATAGAGTACTTGTTTTAAACATTCAATTTTTTTTTTATTAAGTTGGTGTCATACAAAGTTTATATTTATTGTTATTACCACAATTATTAATGTGAGTTAGAAGCTATCGTATTTTGAAGTTTTGAGAGCTTTCATGGATAAATGTACCTACATATTCATCTGACTCAATGTTCATTACTCTTTGTAATTCTATGATTTACAACGTAACTTAAAATGCGTTTGTGTGTGCCATTGTAATATTAAATAAATTTTAATAAGATTAAGGTTTTACTAAGATCATAAGCTTCAATAAATCTTTTATTCAATTAAATACCTAATTACTTTCACACCGTTTATTCAAGCCAATTGATTTTCACACTAACTACGTTTCTATTGACGTTTGTAGTTCTACGAATTCTCGAATAGCGGTTTCGTAGCGTTCTACGAAGTCCGCTTGGCCTTCGTAGCTCGTAGCGGCTACGGATATTCGTAGCGTGCGGAGCATGGCATGCTGGTATTCCGCATGATTGAATTATGGTTGAATATTTAGAAGTACTTCCTGGTAGTAGTAGTATTTAATCAATATTGCTTGTTATTGATATTTAATGAATTTGAGTATGATTGTTCAGTATAAGTAGGTACCTAGAGTTTATCTGGTTTTGGAACATTGTATGCAGTCAATAGATTGGAGAGGTAAAAAGGTATTGGACAAGGAAATTTTATACCATATCTGCCAAATTGAAATTTTTCTACGTATCATAATAATTCAACTAGTAAAAATTACTATTAAAGACTTGAAAATTCAAAATAATTGTCTAAAAAATATATTTGAAACTAACTTAAAAATGCCGAAACCAAAACATTTTGGACCATTTTATAAAAAAAATACTTACATGCCGATTATTAATCAAATTACAGAACTGCCCTACTAAACAAGTTTCGCCCATCCCATTCAAATGTCGTTGGAAATGGTTGCGGCCATTAGACCCAACACCCAAATTGAAGCGATAGAACTAAAAGTACTAAAACACTATTAAAACTCACAAATATTACATCGGCATGGCTATGAAAATAAACGTTATTAAGGGAGATACAACATATTAGACTATACATAATTTGTATTTGATTTTATGAAACTGTACAGTTACTATTGTTTATACATTGGAATAAAATTGAGACTAAAAGCTGTGCTATAAGGCCCAGAACAGACGGTGAAACGCAACTGCAACGAAACTGAAACTGCTAGTTACTTTTGAGTTGCATCTAAGTTTCTGCCATAGCGTCCGTTGAGAGACCACACATGACCCGACCAGTTTGAAACTTTCAGTTTCAGTTTCATTCATCAGAATCATCACAAAGTTGCAGTTTCGTTGCAGTTGCGTTTCATCGTCTGTTCTGGGCCTAATTTATAACGATATCCACGAGGGTAAAAGCATAGAGATCTAGAGAGATGCCAACTAATGCGCTGAGTTCGAAACCCGGTGTCGCATTTGAAATTAAAACACACAAAGTAATCAAAATAAAAACAATACGTCGCGAAGAGTGTGCGTCATGCACACATGGCATTGAGTGAGACTATTCGTTCGCGTACCAGGTTGCAAGTAATGTACATACAGCACCACTACACACGCAGTGACGTGCGATATAGAATATAGAATACATTTAGTATTCTGTTAATTTGAATGTGCTCATTATCCACTGCGGTACTCAACGTTCGAATAATCTTTATAACACTGTAAAACCCTGGTTTTCCTAAATAAATAAATAAATTAGGTACTACGCTAGCAATGTAAACGACGTTACATGTTTACACATAATAACGTCGCTGCTGTCATCATTGCTGCCGCAAGCAATGTGTTCTGTTTTTGGGCATATTGCTGCGACAGACCACGCCCCCTTTTCACATCTCCCTTTAGTTTCTGTAGTCTATTTTAAAAGCTATTAAAATAAAACAAAAAATATTAGGTATGTTAAATCAAATACTTACTCCTTTTCTTAAATACGCTAAAGTGTACCGAAGTGAACAAGGCGTTGTTACATACAGCGTAACTCATAAACTTTTTACATCTTTAGGCCTCCCATTACGCCTTTCTAGCTGCTGGTTGACTAGAAGTGTCAACAACAAATACTTCACAATTTTCAACCTGACTTGCTTGCTGAAGAGAATACTACTTTTGGTTAAATAAACAAATGCAATAATGGGCGTGAAAAATACTTTTGTCGGTATTTAATAACTGCAAATCTTCAGTGAAGTTCAACAGTGTGTAAGTAATTTTTTGACGGTTTTAACATTTTGATGCCATTGGATGAAGAAAGACCGCGTGCTTTTTTTCCGATCAATCTCTTGTAAAATGCACATTTTTGACGCACTGTTTGAACTTCACTGACGTAATGCAAGTTTCTATTAAGCTCGTTTACAATGTGTGTAATGTTTATATTTGAAGTTAATTCAAACTCAATCAAAACTATTTCGATTGGAGATCGAGATAGATGCAATTTTGTGATAGTTCTGAAGAAAGTTCTTTGAGATTATGGAATCCAAACATACAACAGCCGCTAATCCAAGAAATAACAGCTTTATTACTGCTAAAGCAAATGCGTTGATTGTACGATCAATCTCCGAATTCTCCGATAGTGTATCCAGCAATTTGATACATCAGTGGAGATTCCTATTCAGTTTCCAAGGCGGTTTCCGCATTTCCAGAGGCTCTAAATCACGGCGAAGCCTCCTCGAAGAGCTCATAACGTTTTATACCCGCTTTATTGTTTCCCGCGTTCCAACAGAGTATCGGGATGCGGTGGCCACATATTCGGAATTCCCGGGAATTCATGAAACGTGGACGCAATGGAATCCCGGGAATTCCAACGCGGTGACGGGAAAATAAATAAGATTGACGTGACTCGTTCATCCGATTGTAGAAATGTTATTTTGACGAGTCAATCTCGTTTTTTGGCATCGACATAAATAATTTATAACAGATACGACTTTACTTTGTTCTTTTGAATAAAATTTTCTGGGTGACGATTCTGTTATTAAGTTTGATAAAATAATGCATGTATGTAAATGTTATGAACAAATTGTTTTGCAGGGTGATTGTTTGAGAAAAACAAATAAAATAACGAACTCAACTACCTTTTGCTTGCGGTTTTGTCCATTTAAGTCTTAGTAACTAAATAAATTGTTAGAAAATTCATTAAATATTAATTTTCATAACCCTAACATAAGAAATTTTGTGTGCAACCGTTAAACCAAGTTTTAAGCAAACTTGGTTTAGCGGTTTAGGCGTCAAAACCTACCAAACAGTAACTTTTGCATTTATGATATTAGTATAGGAACATACATACATTTAATTTTCTCACTTTACTTTTCAGGTACATAATTCAGCAATCCAGTTTTGAGGAATCCAGTAATGCAGGATCTGGACCTTTAGATTTCTTTAAGCAATAAACATTACAAATCTGGTCACCCTACCACCCAGCCGGTTACTTCCACCGTATTCGATTGACGGATGGCGTGCGATTGATATAACATTGGTTAGTGAAGCCTTTGTACGACTTTATTACAGCCGCTTTTAGTTTTATTCGTGTTTCAGACTAAATCGCTTGTAAAAATTCAACATTATTTTGGTTCGAACGTGTAACACATACATTGTGGTTATAATACATAGGAGAGCGTTGTGTTTTGTAAGAAAATTCTGGACATGGAAATAGTAATATTAAACATGAAAGTTCATTAAACATCAGACGAGACTTAGCAAACATGTTACATAGATTAAACAGTATTGTGGCATTTGGTCACTCCCCACGCTAGCCAGACGGGTTAGGGAGGCCTGATGTTCAAATATTTCTCCCTTAGTCGCCTCTTACGTCAGCCACGGGAAGAGTGTGTATCCTATTCTACTCTGCCAGAACTATACGGCACAATGTACTGCTTTTATTCCACCAGGAAATGCATGGGTTATGTGGGGTTTCCCCGCCAGAAGGGCGGGGCCTATCCACTAAAATCCGATGATGTTCTCCGGAGGCCGGAGAATCTCTCTCTGGAGAAACTCTCGGATTCGTTTCATGTGAAACGAAGTTTTTGTCCTTACCTGTACATTCGTCCGCGACGCACAATGCAATACCTGCCTACCCTAATATCTTAGAACCCATCAAAAACAATACTTGTCAAAAAAACCAAGTCTCGCAACTCAGTTGTTCTACGGTAAAAAGTTGTGAGATCCATGTAATACCAAGTCCAGGCCAGGAAATCTTTAACGTTTTACATAAATTATTGACTTGGCCATCGCACTAAATAATTTAATTTACACGTGTTTTCATGCGATGGCCAAGTCAATATATTTATGTAAAACGTTAAAGATTTCCTGGCCTGGACTTGGTATTACATGGATCTCACAACTTTTTACCGTAGAACAACTGAGTTGCGAGACTTGGTTTTTTTGACAAGTATTGTTTTTGATGGGATCTCATTTCTTTTTGTATTTTGTAGACAGCAGTTATGTATCTAGAAAACTGGACCGAAATTGAAAAATTTTACTCGACTTGGCGGTTGCACTACCGTGCCCCCAAATATTTTAGTTTTTCCTTGGTTCATACACCAAACACTACTTATATTCCAAATTTGAAGCTTCTAGGTCTGCTAGAAGTGCCTTAGAGTTTTGATGATCGGTGAGTCAGTGAGTGACAAAATTAAGAAACTTTGACCCGTTATAATTCTTAAACTACTGGTTCAAATTGAATGAAATTTGAAATATACCGTGTCTTTACAATGCCTGCATGGTTACTGAAAATTCAGTCTTCTAGTTTTATCCACAACGAAGTTACAGGGGGTCGAAAATGGCCTGAATTGCTTCGAGAAAAGGATGGTACGGCCGTGCCGCTTTTTTGCTCGACTTGGTGGGGGCACTGCCGTGCCCCCAGATATCTCCAGATTCCATAATATTATCAAAATTATTATGAACCAAATGAAATCTCTCAAGCGTGCCCTACCAAAATAAACCCAACTAAAAATTCTTGTACCACATAAACCATTGATGCGGAAGCGGTAACCGCCCTTTGTGCTCTCGAACTTGTTTAGGAACGGTTTCAAAGTTCCAGCCAAAAATTCTGGGAATTTTCAGCATGTGGGAAATGTGGGAATTATATTTCCAGAGAATTTTAAATAAAAGTTGCTGCAGTACATTTTTAATCGGCTTATATTTTATGAGTAGGTATGTAATAAATAAATAAAAAAATGTGTTGTGTTATTTTTGTTGGATTTTATTATTGTGCGATTCTTTTTAATATTTTACTGTATACATTTTATTTCTATCTATAAATTCTGTTTGTTTGACTAACCTTTATGATAAAATAATGTAATGTTTTACGTTTGTTTCAGTATCTAGTATCCAATTTACTTAGTTTTGTATTATTTAGCTTAACACAACCAATTTATTGACACACACATAATCATTATTATAGAAATACATTCATTAAAAATATAAACATGTAATTGGTACTTATTTCAAAAGGTAAGACTGAAAAGCCCTTAACCACATATTTTTAATAACTTTTTAACAAAATGACGTTAACAAACATTACGCTTTAGCGAGGTTTGCTCGATAATTAATAAACATTAACAACGTCGGCAAAGTTGAGAGTGCCTGTCTGGTGTTCCAGACCCAACTGGATGGTTTAAATGTGTTAAAATCTGTTTAGAATGCATATTCACACACAAGCTAAGCGAACGCGAAGCATGGAGCAGAGCGATCCCACATAGACAGATAAAAAACATGACCCTTTTTTATCTACAACGAGGAAGCTCTTGGCCTTTCTGTCACAGGTAGTTTTAAATATATTTTTATAACCGAGACTTTTTATACACTCGCTAACTCTTTTTTACAAACTTTCTGGCCCAACGTTATTTTAGTTTTTTTAGCTGTTTGTCCGAAACGTTTTTTGTTTTGTGCTAAAAAGTGGTAGTTTTACACAATATATGGGACACTGTAGAGGTATTTATAATGTTAAGTGTGTTTTGCGGATTCAAGAAGCGTTATATTTTTACGTTAGAGCTATATTTGGGCTATAATAATATGCCCAAGTACCCGCCTAAATAAAACAAAGATTTTTATATTACAGATCTCATTATACAATATTTAAGTGCTTGTTGAATATAATGCCCACTTGAAGTGTCTTCGGATTTCATTATGAATAATATAGGCATATTATGTAAGACTCAATCATCTTAAGACGTCGTCGAAAATGTAAGAATCGCCGATTTTCTTGAATTGATTTTAAGTCAAGCCAAGCCTTGTGTTTATAAATTCATTTATAAGCATTAGTCATTTAAAAGTCATTTAGAAAGAATTTGTGATTATACAATTCAAACTAATTTCTGTAAAGGCTTGTTGTAACTAAGTTCTTTACCAATAACCGGTGATTTTGTATAGAGTTTGAGATTTTTGACGTTAGTTAAACTAAGATGGTGCAACTCAGCCTTAGGCGGGGTTGCACCATTTTCCTTTGACTTTAACAAACGTCAAAATTCCGTCAAACTCCATATAAAATATACTAATTATCGTTATAGTTGCGGTTAAAGTTTGGTGGTGCAACCCAGCCTTAGTCTGTCACCATATCAACAATTTTAACAGCTTTTTCATACAAAGTTAACAGTTGACTATTGAAGGATTTTCTCAGAATTTGTCCTTAGTATGTTTTTTGTTGAAATGAACGTCATTCATTACAATTTTCTGTGATCATCAAAAACAGTACTGTACATTTCTTCCTGAAATCTTGCCTAACTACTGCAGTCTAAGTACTTTAATTAGGTACTAACTAATACCTAGGAAGAAGGCTGTATAATTACCACATCTTCCATTAATTAACAACCCACTCCTTAATGGAACTGGTGCTATAATAAGTATAACTTTACGTCTATTAAGCTACGTAATTACGTAGAGACAAAATTATATTATTAATAATAAAAGAGACACGTGATGTTCTATTAATATAATTAAGAAAAGCTTTAGTCAAAAGGCTTTTGGAAACAGTGAGCTTCAATAGCAGTCGCTTTATTTTATTATCGACTAGCGGCCGCGACTTCGTACGCGTGGATCCCGTTTTACCCCCTTAGAGGTTGAATTTTGCAAAATCCCGTTTTAGTGAGTACCTACGTTCTAAAAGGAAACCCATGCAAAATTTTTGACTCCTAGCACTTGTAGTTTCTGAGATTTCGTGATGAGTGAGGGAGTCAGTCTGTTAACTACTTCGATAGCTTATCCGAATATGAGTTCCCCAGTGTCGTCCAGGCACGTCCACGAAGTAGTTAACACAGTCAGTCAGTCAATCAGTGGTCTTTCGCTTTTATAAATATAGATAGTGACGCAAATGAAACTATGTACACTAAAGTTTCTTATCTTGTTGGATTGTGTGCGGTTTTGCAACAAAAAAGGTACAGTTGATGTGCTGTTGACTTAGTTAAAAATTAGGTACCTAGGTACACATGAATATTTTGTTAAAACTACCTTGTAATTCTTATTTAATGTAAAAATAATATTACTTTATTCCGTTCCGTATTAGCTATTCGATCAAAAATAAAGCATATAATTTTTTTTGTATTAAATGGTGAAATATTATAATTTATCACGATACGCAACGATAGATTTTTCCCTACAGTATATTAAATCCGGAAAAGTTTCCTCCATCCGGTAGATATAACCTCCTAAAAACTCCTTTGAGGTGAACCGGATGCAACCGGCCGTGAAAACTGGATACCCAGAACTGAAACCGGGTAAAGTTTCAGAGGAAACTGTGGCCAAAGTTTTATACTATTTTTGTTTTATCAGGTACGTGGGTTTTTCGACCCAGTGACTAATACAGGGACTTTTATAAGAGTCAGTTGTGTAAGGGTGAGTTGCGAAATAGATGCTGTAACTAAAAGCCTTCTAAAACATTTTTTTTTGTTGCTTTGATATAATTTTTGTGCCTACTACAATCTTGCCTAACGCCCGTATTCACAAGCGATGCTTGCTTAAGTGAAGCAGCAAATCGAACGCACAGCGTTGAATAGCTCTGTGATTGGTTCATGTGTCACTCTGTGCGTCCACGCGCACTGTGAGACCTCATAGTAATGTTTGTGAATACGGGCGTAAGTCTACCGCCATAACAACAATGTTGACAGCTTTGTTGTTGCAGCAGTTGAAGGTAATCTAGCCAATTCTTCTGTGATTGTAGCTCGCTTGTACCTTCAGCCTGATTATTACTTTCCATCAGGTGAGATACAGGCCAAGAACTTTCTTCATTGTTTCTGAGTTTCTTGCACTGCTTCTTCTCAGCACTGGCCCATTTATTGTCCTGAAGCAGTGGTAGGGTTAATACTGGGACGTGTAAAAGTGCTTTTTTAAAGCCTACTTACTAAATAAATGAGTTTTACTGAGTTTTACTGAGTTTTTTACTGTGGATAAAAAAGTATCACTTAAGTTAGCGAAAATAAAAGTGACGTCCTAGCTTCTTTTTACTAATGGAAGAATAGCGTTTTTCCAGAAAATACGTCAATTAATTGAAGATGTCACTACGAAGCTACGAATCTAAGGCTGGGTTGCTCCATTTTATTTTAACTTTAACAAAAGTAAAAAATCTGTCAAATTCTATACAAAATACGCCGGTTATCGTCATAGTTACCGTTAAAGTTAGGGGCTTAGTTGCACCACCTAACTTTAACGGTAACTATGACGATAACCGGTGCTTTTTGTATGGATTTTGACAGATTTTTGACGTTTGTCAAAGTTAAAGTAAGATAGTGCAACCCAGCCTAAGTTGTCACAACCAGTTAATGAATCTTTCGGAAGATAATTACTTCAAGACTTCATTCCTCTTTATTTAGACTATCTCGCTAAAACAATACGAATGTTCAAGCAAAACTTCCAGAAACCCGTTTAAAATACAAAGCAAAGAAAGACAAAGGTACATGAAGTAATTAGGGACGAAACTGTTAAAGTTTTGCCAACTTATTCTCTGTTTTCGACTGCAGAAATGTGGAATGATAAGAAGTCTCTTGGCACCTCTTTCATATTTCAATGAACTTCTGAATGTTCAGTAGTTCAGATTCATTTGACTATTATTTCGTACCTAAAGTCTGACGCCCGTAGGTAGTCACAAACTTAACTTAGATGCTTGCTTAAGTGAAGCAGCAAATCGAATGCACAGCGTTGAATAGAGTTCTGTGACTGGTTCGTGTGTCACCCTGTGCGTCCACGCGCACTGTGAAACCTCATAGTAATGTTTGTGAATACGGGATTGAGTTTATTCTTTAATAACTGTATTAGAAAATTGACTAAGGTAGTGTAAAACGAATGTCTATGTTTATAAATAAATTTAAATTGCATAAAATATTTTGGGCTGAGTTGCACCGTCTAATTTCAACTTTAATAAACGTCAAAAATCTGTCAAACTCCATACAAAAAGCACCGATTATTGTTATATGTAGTTACGATTAAAATAAGATGGTGCAACTCAGCCTAAGGGCTGATTTTTCAATCGTCAGATAACTTTTAACCGAAGAATAAGTTTGAAACATTGACAGTTTCAGTATGGGAAATATGTCAAAATGACAAGTTTATTCTTCAGATAAAAGTTTTTTGACGATTAAAAAATCAGCCCTTAGAAGTATAAAGTAAATTATCATTAAAATGGACAAGAGTACATAGACTTTACCTGCCTAGCTCGCAATAATAATATCATACATACATACTCGTACGTAATATAGCGAGTTTCAAGCCAGAGTGTCGTATAAGCAATACGAGGTACTATTGTACGACCACTCTGGCTCTATTTTATCTATGGACCATAGTATTTGTTTCTATTATAGTGGTACGGCAAGCTACATTGGCTATAATTATTTGGAACGTGTAGTAGATAGGTATTTATAAGTGAAAGCCTTTATATGAAAGCCCTGAAAAAAGCCTTTATATTAAAAGATAATTAAGCTTCAATTTGGAGAATTTTATGGAGGGAAAATATAGTGACTCGTGTTTTTTCAACATGCTGAGTAATCCCACTCTTTCAAGGTTGCCTATGATTGATTCTTGAAACTCGCTATACTATGGGTATTAGTAATTAAGGCTTATAAGTGTGTAGGTAGGTAAGCAAGTATTATTATTATTGGTTTTTTGTGCCTTCCTTTGCACCAGCTCGACCAGGTTTGATCTATTGTGGTAGCCCTTGTGTTTAGAGTTCACTGCTTAGTCCCGTTGAGTCTATAAATTTCCAGATTCTTTGGAGCGTGATATCTGCTATCTCATCCGGGTGCATGATGTGTCGCCCGAGATGGATACTTCTTTTGCTCATAAGCGGGCCGCATGAGCAGAGAACATGCATGGCCGTTTCTTCTTCTGTATGGCAGAATCTGCTAGCAAGTAGCAGGTAAGCAAGTAGGTAAATGTAGGCGCTAAAGATTGTGATTTTGTAACATAAATATAGTTTAGTTTGATTACTGTGAAATACCAGAAAAAGTGTAGGATAGGATTTTCAACAATATCTCAAATGTAAACGAAAAAGTCTATAAAAAGTAGTTCTTTTTTATCCACAACGAGGAAGCTCTTGGCCTGTATCTCCTACCTGTAGAAGATCAAGTAAGATAGATGAAATCTTAGGTCATGAAATTTCGTATGAAAGACGGTATATTTCACACATTCAAATATCTGTAGCTTTTCAATTTATAACAGAAATCCAACTTCCCTATTACGGATTCTCTTCATACCTCATACACTCGGTTTGATTCAACAGGCGCTGAGAATTCCTTGTACGCGACACGTCGCAGGTACACAAACACAGTCTTAAGTCGGTGGTGTAGGGTTCAAAATTGAGTGTAATATCTGTGTGTCTTGAACAGATCTGGGTATATGGAAATGAGGTGTATTAAGATGCAAGCGGGCCAGGGAAGTTAGGGAATGGGGTCGGAGGCTGGTCTGAGGGCTAGATTTATATTGAGTAAGGCAGAAATTCAATAAATTAAGCAAATTCTGATTGTTATAGACTCTATTGCCAATGACACAAAGGTAAAACTCACAACTACACCAAAGAACAGCTAGTGATCGCAAGAAGCGATCTCTTAAAATCTTTATTTTCTCTCTTTATTTGTGAAAGTACCTACAAAAGGTGGCATATTGGAGTGGCATTGCTATGTTCCGCTCAAAGAGCATACAAATTGAGAAACCTTGATCACTCATAAGACTAAATAGGTATGTGTTAGAATTAAATCCTACAGTTATTCTTAAAAAAAAATGGTATAAACGCGTATTTACATTAATATAGTAACATTTATATAACGAGTTTACTTTATTCTCTCACTTATTTTGTTATTCCGTAAGACACTATTATAATTAGGAAATCAACTCTGAAAAGAAAAATACCTTTTAATCTAATTGATGTCTAATTTCTAAACCGTCTGTTTGGTATAACATATACCTACAACCTACATCGATACTAAATACACCTGATACCAAAGTAATAGGTAATACCGACCAGCTACCCGATTACCCTTGTCAAACATAAGTCCTGAGTGGCGACAGATGGCGCTACCTGACACCACAAACTGCGGCCAGTTGCAAGTTACGAACAACTTGGAATCGCGGTCAGATTGGACAAAAGAGGTATAGAACATTGCCTTTAGGGTTGTGCCATTTTAGATGACTAACCTGACACAACCACCAACCACAATAAAATTCAACAACCCACACGGTTTAGGAAAACGGGACTATCCCCACCTCTCGTTCCCATTGCTGTAACTCCTGTGTAACCAAGATTTGCTACAGCTTGACCGCCATAAAAACCCAACCAACGAAGGTCAAGTTTTTCCCGGGGCCCGCACCGCAACGAAACGGACCATGACAAATGATGCAATACAATAAAAAAAATCTTCTTTTCACTGTAAGATTCGACAGCAGATCTAACCTAAAACATCCAATTCCACGTAGGTATACTTCATCTTCTTCTTCTTTTCGTGTCGACAACAAACCTACACAGTGTCAGCCCAAAACTCCACCACAAGAGTGGCGTTGTCAGCAGCATTAATTAAATCCTCCTGCGTGCAGTTGCTCGGGCACTCGGGCACGACATCATGTATACTAGATACAACTTTGTTGCAAATTAAGTTGCCTAATGTCCTTTCGTGTGTAATTAAAGGCTCACGTTACTAAAAATAGAGTATAATCCAACGACGTAACGATTCAATTGTTCAAGCGAACGCAAACAAGCGAGTTTCATTTCGGTGTAATCAAAAATGTATCAGGCACAGCCCTTTGTTAGACCGGGCTAATCCAGACAATTTCCCGTTCGTTTGTCTGGATACAGACCGCACGAACCCTATACTGGGGGGGCTACTCCCAGTTATCCAATTTCGAATGTTTCCATCTCTCTCATGCGAAAAACCTTTGTTTGTCATCTGGTTTGCAATGGAGGGAAGTCGAACCTTAACTTCGAACGCCTCCTATGTTCTTCTGATTAATTTCGTTGCGGGTCCAATGACAATTTAACTTTCCCCCGGGACAAACTTGATCTTCACTGGTTGGGTTTTTATTGGCGGTCAAGCTGTAGATCCTGGCTGACACAGGAGTTGTAGCGGTGGGAACGAGAGGTGGGAATAGTCCCGTCACGAGAAGAATCAGAATCATCAATAATTGCTTTTTTGAAGCGAGAGTTTCGAGTGTTTCCATCTCTTTCACGCTAAGCGAGATGCCGGCATAAGTGACAGTAGCAGACAGAGCCAAAGCTTCAGGGAAGGCAATTGGAGTTAGGGAGCAAAATGAGTATCGATTATATTGAATAAAAATAAATAAGTTCTGACATTGTGACAATTGAAAGCAATTTCACAGGAGAAAGCAAATAAACTAGAAAAAGTACCTACTTACTTAGTACCATTCTGTTCATCATCATCATTTCAGCCGTAGGACATCAACTACTTTCCTTTGCAAAAGATTTCCAGATTGGCCGATTGGTAGCATAGATTGACCGGCAAGCGCAGGGTAAGACGTCCACCCACAATATGGACAGACGACCTCATAAAGGAAGGCGCTGGATCCAAGTCGCTCTCAATGCTGATGCTGATGCTCAATTCGTAAAGGGACTTTTCTTTTATTTCATTACGACAACAATCGATGCGACTTTCATTTTTTAACAATTTTTCTCTCACTGTCGTCCGTACATCCTCAATCTATATCTGTCGCTCTCACTCATGCCAGCGTCCCAATGCGAGAAACAAAGATCCACGGAGTCGAAAGTTTAGTTGTTTTCCGGAGTCGAGGCACAGGTTTCCGACTGTGTACAGAAGTGTGAATAATAACGAGAATTTAATCTGAGTTTCTGTAGGAACAAACAATTAATGCGAAAGTTTAAGTACCAATGTTGATTTAAATACAAATTAGGTAACTTAATTGAACAATTGAATCTACAAGACTTTAGGTAAGTTAACAGTTTTCCAGATTCATAAGATCATCACCATCATTAAAAAGGATGAGAAAACATTATAAGTATCGCAGTACTATTGTAGTGACAAACCAAATTGACATGCAGGATTATTTTAAGCATTTATAGTGTCATTTTCAGGGCACTTAGGGACGCATATAGCGTCCCAAAAATAGCTTGCTCTACCATCCACTTCAGGATAACCTATGGGCCGGTGCTGACACGAAGTAGCGAAAGAAACTCAGTCACCTTTAAGTACCTAGATTTATCTTCTATATTATTTACCTTCTGTGCATCTTTGACTATTTCCCAATCGTCCCTACTCCCTCCCTACTTGTAAATTTGAGGTGTAAGTTAGCTGCCTGCTTATTTTTGCGATATACACTATTTATAATATGTATGAATTTCCAAACAAATACTCCCTAGGGCGACCGACACAGCTGCAGCGTGAATTAAATATTAAGTCACACCTGCAGTATTGCATAAGGCTCCTAATGCTTTACTTAGGTTAAGAAAAATAGCCTAAAGAAAAGCTCGACTTAGGCCAAAATTCGTTCAGGAAAAAAAATATATTTTTAAAATCAATTTCAAGGGCATCTTTTTACATGAGGAAATTAAATCTTCTTCATCTAGCGTCTAATGCCCGTTTTCACCATCAATCCCTAATTTTTATGTGACCCCTATGGTAACAAATAACGGAATTTTGTTGTCATAGGGGTCACTTAAAAATTAGGGATTGATGGTGAAAACGGGCATAAGTCCACCATTCAGTCCATCTTACCAAAGGATATCGTCATTCCAAAAATTTAATGTTGACACTATTGTTGTGTTCCGATAGTTGGATTGGAGGTAAGATATCCAGTTGCTCTGTTGAGGATATCAGGTGAAGATTGCTTTTACCTTCGACCTGATCATCACTTTCCATCAATTGAGCGGCAGGGTAAAAGGGACCTAAGGTTTTATAACGTTTTTAAGTCCCATTGAATGGTTTTCTTTCAGTTATAAGTATTTCCCTTTGGAAAAGAAATCAATTATCAAACTAAATAAACCTTTTAAACAAGAAAAGCAGACTTCAATTTACGTAGCCGTTCCATCAATATTTTTATAAACCGCAAAAGGCAACTCCCAGCTGAAACACTCAGCCGAACAATCATTAGTGTTTGTATTGAAAAGTAATTTTATGAAAATTTTCCGGCTTTTGTTTTAGGATTATCGAGAATACAGACATAAGAACATTTTATGATAATAACTTTGTGTCTGTGTATAAGTAACAAAATAATTAATGATTATTTCATTTCAATCATTTCTCGTTTCATCCACGAAGACGCGCCCCACCGATTTTCGTTCGAGGGAAGCACGGGGTGCGGGGAGTTTGATCCGAGCAATCCGAGCGTCATTATTGTAGTGTGCGTGTGCAGTTGTGCACTCATAGATAATTTAGCGTGTACCGATAACACTCAAACATTAGCGGAAGAATGGCGGGGCGCGTCTTCGTGGATGAAACGATCTATACAATCGACTGTAGGTATATTAGTGTAAAACAATTTTCTTAAATTAATTTTGAACCTTACGCTAAGGTCATGTATTTCAAACTCATTGTATAAATTCGTTATCTTTTAATGTAATTTCCCGTAAGTATAACTAAGCTTGAGCTTTTTGATAACTTTAATGTTCTACAGGTTGTAATAACCGCGACAATAATTGAATCAAAAGTAGAAACTTCGTTTTCATTTAGACGATTTTCTGATCATCTTGGAATTGTAGGTCTACCTACATCTAAACTTTTGGAAGAGTCTAATTGACTCATTAATTCCATTTAGACCCAAACGGACAAAAGCCTCTCTTGCACTGCCTATTCAAATTGACATCGTAAATTACAAAATGAATCTCTGATTTCATTCAAAACCGCCCACAAAAATCTGTAATCGCGGTAGTAATGCTTTAAAGCAGGGGTTCCCAACCAGTGGTCCACGAACACAGGTGGCCCGGCCAATCACGAGTTAAAATATGCTCCGTGATTTATTTATTTATTTATTCATGAATAGAACGGTAGTACCAATTACTCTATTCAAACATTTTAAATTTCGCGAGCGATAGACTTCCGCGTGTCATGAGAAGGTTTAAGTAATAATTTCTACTGGGCCTTATTAATAAAAGTTACACCCTAAGTAGTTGAACTCTGGCTTAAGTTGTCATTTAGTATAGAAATGATTTTTTAATCCAGAGTTCATCCTAAGTGTAACTTTTTATTAATAAGGGGGACTAAGTTTACCGAACTTAAACAAGCAGTTATGATGCAAGCTTTGATATTAATGTACATACTTAGTTGCTTTTCTAAACAAAAATTACTTTCTTTTAAATAATAGTTCTTTTGAGTTTTTTTTAATGGTCCTGCAAACAATATAGAAATCAAAGTGGTCCCTGGTCCAAAAATGGTTGGGAACCAGTGGTTTAAAGAATCTAAAAGTACGGGAACAAAGCCTCGGAAAATGGACGTCAACAATACCTTTTGTGCTCTAATATTTTCAGGCCACTGTTGAACTTTCTTCTGCGGTTGATTATTAAAATCTTTTGTGAAAATTTTTGACGATTTTGCATCACCGTGAAGCATTTCAACGAACACAATCACAATGATAAGTGATAGCGTACATTTCTTAAAAATGCTATACTAATCCGAAGAAGTTGACAGAAAAAAATTGTATTTACAAAATACCCCTCCAGTTAAAAACATATTTTGCTTGCATTAAAAGTGGGTTCGCCACAATAGTCCAGCGGTTGACAGGACTCGATCTAGCGTTCTCTCATATCGGTTTCTTTTTTTTTTGTAAAACATTTTTGAATCATGAATATTTGCTTGTGATAATTAAAAAAATAGACACCTATAAACGTTTTGAAACATTTTCAAGGAATTTTAAAAAAGAAAAGAAATATAGAAAGAAAGATTTCAGGAAAAAGGGCACCACACAAATATTTTGTATGACTTTACCTTAGACGAAAAAGTGCTAAAAGATTTTCAATAGTTTTTAGGTATTCAGCTAAACTGGAACTAGGTAGAACTACTCTTAGTTCGACAAACTTCGACATTTAGATGGAGTTCGCTTTTCGCACTCGCTCTGAACACCGGAGTCCACTTTAAGCTTTTGTAAAGTAACATAAGGTTAACCAATGAAAAATTTAATAGTGACTGAGTTTCTTGCGCTGCTTCTTCACAGCACACTGGCCCATTTATTGTCCAGAAGCAGTGGTAGGTCAATACGGGGACGTGTAAAAGTGCTTTTAAAAGCCTACTTGTAAAAATAAATGAGTTTTTATGATGATTAGTTAAAACGCCGAGAGAATTCTCTGAACAGATAAAGACTATTTTAACTTTGAGTTTGTTATAATGGTTTTGTTTTTCGTGTTTTGCGCAGAACCCTAAAACAATCGCTATTAAATCAGTCCTAATATCACTGCGTAGGCTCTCTTCAGAAACGTAACCTTGTTGACCTGTTTGAAATAGAAAAAATAAGAAGAAGAAATGAGCAGGTATTACTTGACCTCGCAATACTCAAAGGTTTTTACGAATTTAAATTATTTGTTTTATTCAAATCATTGTCCTTTTATGTATTATCGGATAATGTAATAAAGAAAGCTCTTCAGGTTTGATTTAATTTTAAGGTAAGATAAGAAGATTAAGTTAAGATTCTTAAACAACAACAAAAAATACATTGAAAAGAATACAGTTTTTTTTAACTTATTGCACGTCGATAATCTTAAGATGACTACAAGGCTATGTCACATAATATTTAGGTCTACAATCTAGACCAGTGGTTCTTAACCGGTGGTCCGCGGACCACTGGTGGTCCCTGGAGTCATTCCAAGTGGTCCACGAAGACATCGTAATAAACAAGTGGCGTGACGTGATGAGTCGAGTCAACACAACGCAAACGGCGCACAGTGGGCGAGAAATCGACCTCACCTTTCTTAGGATTTAAAAAAAAAGTGGTCCCTGACAAGACAAAAATTTGGTAAAATGGTCCCTCGTGGCTTAAAGGTTAAGAACCTCTGATCTAGACCAATACTAACCCCTGAGCCTGATAGTATGTGTCACCAAGTATTCGCGTAAAGCCTACCTAACTATACTTCGGTGTTTTTGTGTATAGTCGCAAGACTTCGCTCCGCTGTCAAATCAATGTCCCTCGAATGCTATCGCGATGTGTGTAGCCCAGGGGAAACAGATAATGTCAGTTATTCTTCACACAAAAATGCTTGTATTGTGCGGGGATCGAATCTGTGACTTATAATCGTACAAATAAGACAAAACTCAGTTTGACATACAGACATACGCGAGTCGAATTTTCAACTCGCGCGTGTCTTGTGGACGCAATGTATTGGCTACTAGTATCTCGCCAACGCGAACGCGCGTATGATTCTACGCGTGAAGACATTCGCGGCGAATTCCCCCCCCTGGACAAGGCCCAAGGTTGACTGGAGGAGAATGCCGACTGGCATTAAGTCCGCCTTAGTGTTATGTAAGGACAAAAAAAAGCTAGACTAAAACACTAGAAATAAATGGCTCGTCTGTCATGTGACAGCCCTTTGTTCTGCTTGATGAATTATTCAAGCAAAAGGTCCAGGGTTCGGTCCCTGCCTTTGTAGCGAAAGTTTAAAATTGCTGTGTCCACTCAGGGATGCGGTATGCAGATTAACGGACAAGGGCGTTGTTCTGTTCGAGTGTTGTTCTATGGTGTTCTTAGTGGGGATTAAAATAAATACAAGTATAACATTGCGGTATCGTATTAATGAAGTCAGTTAAATACTTTTTGTTTTATTTGCAACTTTTTTAATTTATGCCTGTTTTCACCATCAATCCCTAATTTTTAAGTGACCCCTATGGTAAAATATAACAGGAACTTGTTTTCATATGGGTATTAATCTTCAAAAAGGTACCTGCAACCTTATAAAAATACAATATTTTGTACTTTAAAGATGCGTGTAAAAACTTGTATCACACAACATTTTTATATTAAAACGGACACAAAATATGAAAACGATTAATCTTCATAGGCCAGTAAATCACAAAAAACTTACATAAGCCAAAGTTAATAAAAGCCTGAGCTACACCAAAACAAATTAACAACGGTACATAATAAGCTAGTTCGATATCAAATTCATTTCGCAATCAACGTAACAAATAAAATTATTATTCTGTACCCCAAGCACGAACAAGAATCGTGATCGTAGTAACATACCAACGGATCGTTTGCTGTCACAAAAGAAAATAATGTTTGGAACGCGACGATCGTTGATGCTCGGATTCGCAACTTAACAAGTTTACATGTTGTTATTAATTTTCATAAATCAACGATTAACATTATCTTTCGACAAAAGGTTGTGGCTTTATGCTGAATCCATAGTTTTTTAAATTAATTTTAACGCAAATTAATAAAAAATATTTTCACTTGTGATTCACTGTCATGACAATAATACAAGCTCTACGGTTTTGAGATTACACTATAACCCGAGCCTTTTCAAGGCGAGAGTGAATAGGCACTTACAGGGCAGATATGTATCATCCTAGACCGCATCTCATTTAACACCAGGTGCGATTGCGGTCAAATACCTGCCATGTTCTACATAAAAAAATTGACGTCGGCATTAAGCGGAACTTTTAAGCTAAGTAATTTTATCTTTTTTATGGATTTCCGCAAAGTAACGCCTGATACAATTGATTATAAAAAAAATGTTCGTGCTCAGGGGTCTATTCAAAATTACCTATGCTAATTTGTTTCGTTTCGTTGTTTTGGCAAGTAAGCTTATCCGTATTGTTTCCATTAATTGGTTTTGGGCAGAATACACGCAATAATTTAATTATGGAAAATCACAGGAGATTTCAATATTATGAATAATGTAGACAATGTTCCACAACACAATCCAAAAAAATTTAAAATTTATAAAATTTTATAAAATTTTCAAAAATATTTTGATTATAGTATAAGTACGAGTTGTACTGTCATTGTCATGTCATTGGGGGAGGCCTATGTTCAGCAGTGGACGTCCTGTGGCTGAAATGATGATGATGATGACGAGTTGTACGTATTTTAATTTCCCTTGGTGGGGAGGCTTACGTCCAAAAGTGGACGCCATTATTATTGATTTTGAAATTGAGAATACAAAGGTTGACAGAAAGAGAATGCCACATGGGATTAAGTTCGCCTTTTGTGCTAAAGGAGCTATTCCCACCTCTCGTTCCCACCGCTGCATTCTCACACTTGTGTAGCCAGGATCTACAGCTTGACCGCCAATAAACCCAACCAGGGAAGGTCAAGTTTATCCCGGGGATAATACCTAAGACTTTAAATAAATGAACACCGGATAAGTTTGTTTGTGAGCAGGCCTGTACCACCTGTACTAACAAAGTCGAAACGTCAAGCTCTAAGTACTCATGTACTACGTCATAAAAGTCGCGTTTGAGCCTTATTTTCAGTTTCAAATGTTAATACCTTAAAACGCGAAAGTTTATGCCATTGATCTTGAGGCTTCCCGGGGCAAAGCTCACTTCCACCTTAGGACTGATCATCACATTCCATCAGGTGAGACACAAGCCAAGAGCTTCTCCGTTGGGGGTAAAAAATACAACAAAGTGGGTTCAAAAATCAAACTCACCAGAAATCCACGTGCCGTTCCACCTCACTGGCGTCAGATCATCAGTCAGCAGATCCTGGATCCGCAGCCGCCTGCCCTTGACCCTGGGCCCTTCATCCGGGGGTGTGAGCAGCACCACCGACGTCACGATCAGGGCCAGCACAGCCACGATCACCAGGAGTGCGATGAGGATCCCTCGCCAGTTCCTCTGATTCTGACCGCCCACAACCAGCTTCTGGAACGAAGGTGAAAGTCAGTTTATCTGGATTAACTGAAGATCTATTGGTGCGCTAATAACTACTATCAACTATGCTAAAGCCCGGTCTGCGAGCACGTAGAATTTTGTCCAATGACCCCAAGCTACCCATCCTTATCCTTATTGCTGTCGCGAGCGCGACTGTGCGACGGGTGGCCGCAGTGAGTGTGCGAGCGCGACAGCAACATAATTACGCGCGAGCGATAAGGATGGGTAGCTTGGGGTCATTGGACAAGATTCTACGTGCTCGCAGACTAGACTATAGAAATTGTAAGTTTTTCGTTCTTTCCCCGCACTGTAGGCATAGTGAATGAATTTTTTTATGCAGAACAAGGCAGGTATTTTTGACCGCATCAGGTGTGATGTTAAGTGAGATGCAGTCTAAGATGGTACGTACTCGTACCTACCTTGTAAGTGCTCACAACTAGCTATAAGTTGTGAAATCCTTCCCCACAGCCTGTACTAGGCGTATTGTGTATAATTTTTTTATGCAGAAGAAAGTATTTTTGACCCCAATCGCACCTGTTGTTAAGTGAGATGCAGTCTAGGAAGGTACATATCTGCCCTGTAAGTGCTTATTCACTCTCGCCTTGAAAAGGCCCGGATTATAGTGTTCGCTCGTTAAAAATAACGTGATATAGTAAGGTAGGATATCTATACTAATACTCTTAGCTGTTAGTAAAATATCAGTTGAGCACAGCCTGTCCAGTAGGTAAAACAAAAAAGTCTTTGTCACAAAATATCTCGTTAATAGATTGTATCATTTTTACACCGAAATAAATCCGTGCCCATATATTTCACTTTCACCGGATTCCGGTTTATTCCGATAGATCCGGAAAAAGGCGATTCATCACGACAACAATGGCCGATAAAGTACAGTCGACGGCACATTAGACTGTACATTTTGGTGCAAAAATATCACGTATTACGAGTAGTTAAGATACCATAGTGGATAGCTTGATGAGCCGTTGTACATCGGTGTACGGGCCGTGTTGACTTTGGGGACTCCGTGGGCGCGTGGTTGGTTCAGAATAAGATTTTAATTGAGTTTGTATACGATATTAAAGCAAATAGTAACCTATGCCGAGGTAGGTAGTAAATGTTCCTATTCAAAAGTTACGAAAACACATATTAAGAGAGATGTTTTGGTTACGAATGTGTCACCACGACACAAATAATCAAATAATACGAGTAAAGTACTTGTAAAGTCACTTTTATGAGATTGTAGTAATTTATACGGATTTCGTAATTTAATGGGGTTATGAGTATGAGGCCCTTTTCACATGTCCCGGTTGCCGGCTAACCGGCGCCGGGTACCCGGTGGTGAAGTATATGGGCATGCCGGATTAATTACGCCGGATCATGTGAAAGCTACGTACCATGCGCATACACTTCACCACCGGATACCCGGCGCCGGTTAACCGGCAGCCGGGACGTGTGAAAAGGTCCTGAATCTTTCATTGTAATGTTATTTTCGGCGTTTTAGTAAATTAGATCNTACCCGGTGGTGAAGTATATGGGCATGCCGGATTAATTACGCCGGATCATGTGAAAGCTACGTACCATGCGCATACACTTCACCACCGGATACCCGGCGCCGGTTAACCGGCAGCCGGGACGTGTGAAAAGGTCCTGAATCTTTCATTGTAATGTTATTTTCGGCGTTTTAGTAAATTAGATCAATCACAGATTCTGGAGGACATCACTGACCATCACTACTCGTAAAGCGTAGAAGACTTAGGCTGAGTTTTGACGATAAGCGGTGTTTTTTATGGAGTTTGAGAGATTTTTGATGTTTGTTAAAGTTTGGTGCAACCCAGCTTTATTATAACACTTACCTACTAGCCAGTGAAAAATATTAAAAATATTATTTTATACAAATAAAATCATAGCTTTTCCAAAAGAAAAGGCAAACATATACAATGTATAGGGCAAAATATTTCAGTCTGGCATAACACGACAAAACACGCTATCGCCCGCCCGTCCCGCATACAAATGTCAGCCGCTTCTCAACTCATACATCCTTGCTTTGCGGAATGTTGAGCAAACTAGTTTATAAGACCCGCATGAATCAGAGTAAATAGCCTTCTTTACATAGAAAAAGACAAAAACAGTTTACTCGTAGATTAAGATTTTGTTTTTAATTTGAAAGGTTAGGTATTGATAAAACGAAACAGACGTAGATTTTTCTCTCATAAAAAAGCTCTATGTAGGTACAGTGGAATCTCTATAACTCGAATCTCAAGGGTTTTCGACTTGTAGAGGACGGACAAGCTCCGCTATAAGTAATCGTGTCCTGTGGCGACAAGGACAAACATCACGTTCACAGCTGTGTTACTTAGAAAGTTTCATTGATGTATTCTTTCATTGCACGTGTACAAGACAAAAACAATAGATTAGAAGCCCCGAACCCGAACATTCATTTTGGATTTTATTGCTATTAGCTATTTCGGGGAATTCCAAGTAAGACGTTATTATATTTTACTAACTACGACTTACGGAGTCCCCTTTTTTTTTCGAGTTATAGAGTATAACTCGAAAAAAAAAATAGTATCAATACTTCGTAGGGAAATAACATTTTGTTCGAGTTACAAAGTCTAAATAATTCGAGATACCGCGTATTTAGGTGCTCAGCGGAAGGGAATGGCAATTTTTTTCGACTTACTGAGGATTTTGACTTAACGAGGTTCGAGTTATAGAGATTCCACTGTACAATGAAATTCAATATGTACTTATTTATTCAACAGCCAATTTGGCACTATGATTAATAACTGCTAAGATGACAAGGGGTGTGGGTTCGACCCTTGAGGATTTGAGTATTACAAACATTTCAGTACCTAAATGATGACAACGTGAAAATCTAGTCTTTATGATTTTTATTCATACACAGTTTGTATTTCTTCACAAAGAAATATTTTCTATCCGTTGTTTAGACTCGTGTAAAAACGTCCAAGGATTTACAAAACAAAAACAACCCCTTAAATTCGCGTAAAAAGGCTTCCATTAATCTACTCCTACAAAATCAATTATTTCCATATCCCATTCGACTTTTCGTGACTTTCTTTCCTGTTCGCAAACATGGCGGTTAATTCTCCGATTATAGACGACCTTTGGGAAAGTTTCTTTGCGTAATTCAATAAAAAGCCAAAAGAATTACGACCGCGACTCCCAGAATGGTGGGAAGGTTTTCTGGCATATTGCGGGGACTGGGACATGTTGGGACATGTCTGGGAAACTGGGTCGGGATGTGTTGTGTCTAGTCTGGAACAGCATCGTGTGAACCGCTAGTTAACATCACCTTACTAATAGGCTGTGAAAAGTAGTATTTTATGGTAGCATTCATCCGCGTGAAAATAGTCTGACATATTATAATATCATCATAGTTAAAGTCCGGTCGCCGAGCACGTAGAATTTCGTCCAATGACCCCAAGCTACTCACTCCATGAGCGATATTCGATTCATTTCCGTAGGAGAGTTCTATGGAACATCGCAACAATGACATTTTTCTGACAACTGACGCGAAAGTAACCCAATACTAAATTCCAGGTGATCTAGTTCTCATACGAAAGCACTTCAAACTTTACATTTTTGTTACAATCTCACCCCTATTCCAAATACATTAAGGTAACACAGTGTAGCTTCATGTGCCCTCATCTTTACAAAGACTGTCTATCCCGACTCAATCGATACTTCGAGTTTGAAGCGACGGGTGACTTGTCATAAATCTTACAAAGATTTAGCCTATGATTTGGCCAGTGGTAGCCAACAGGTGGGTCGGAAGAGTCTTGGGGTAAAAAGGTGGGGTTCAAATTGGAGTATTGGGTAAAGTGGGTAAAAAATTTAAAGGGTAACTTATTGTTTGCTATCCATTTAATGAATTACAAAGCTTAAATTGACTGTCAGACTAGCAACTTCGTACAAGATTGAACTTAATTTTGTCATTAAGCTCCAAGTTTTTAAATTACTGCAGTTTAAATTACCATTATACAATCCCCTTACAAATTGGTAGACAGAGGAGATAGTGGTAAATTAGATAATAGAGTCCCGTTATTGGCAGACCTAAAAAGTTCAAGGTTCTCTCTAAGGCTAAGAACTTACGGCGCGATTTTCACCCGCGCTCGCGGCCGTTGTGGAATTACGGTTTTATTTCAAAACTCACGGGAGCGGTTATTTGCGCGGTTATTCTAAGAACTCACGGCGCGATATTAAATCGTGCCGCGTGCTAAGTCACTGGTACAAAATGGTCGCCCGCCGATCGGGCGGTACCCCAGAACTACCGCGCCTGCTGCGGGCGAAAACCGCGTCGTGAGTTGTGCATTCGTTTTTACATTAAGTATCTGCATTCTACAGAAGCTGCGGGCCCGCAACCGCCACGGGCGCGGGTGAAAATCGCGCCATGAGCTGTTAGCCTAATAATTTTATTTTATTTAAAAACTGTGGTAAAATTACAAAAGGGGTGTTACGGCTCAAAAGTTTGAGAAGTGATGCCCTAAAGATTTTTCCCTTAAGCCGCTTAGTTGATGGATTATTAACCTAATCGGGATCGGCTGTTTTCGGGGGTGAGATAGGGCCATGTCATCCCCGTCCCTACCTGCGTCCCCTTGAGTAAATGACTATGACATTATCTTGGGAACTTGAATTTAGGGCTCAGAAAATAGGTTTTGATAAGCTGTGAGATCGTTTATCTGTTCGTACGTCTTTAGATAGCAGTTTGAGCTCATATATTTATTTTGTGACTTTGTTTTTGAGCTAAGAAGATAGACAAAATTTATTCATTTACTTATTGAGGCATACCAACAAAATTAAATACAAAGTGATTACATGAAAATTGACCATGGAATTGGAACTTTTATTGATTTTGAATGAAACTCGGTCGGTAGTTTGCGAAAACAATACAAAGTACAGTTTCATATCTGAATTGCTGAACCAATGGTGATAGAAATTGGTAAGTATAGGCTTAATGGGATCTAGCAGAGAAGTACATACATTAGGCTACTTAATTTTGGTCGCAAAAATAAGTCCTAAGCTTTGGAAAGAGGGGATTAAGTTTTAAAATTGTAACCCATCATTTCTTATGCCTTTTTAACATATTTAGGTATTGGAAGAAAAACAAATGTCTCAGAATAGGTTACACTTTACGTACATGACGTTTTTTAAACACTTTACATAGGTACACTCTATGGAAGACCTACATAAGACCGAAACCCACACAAGCGAAGTCGCGGACAGATATTATCACCTCCCAAACAAAAGGAGCGTCTTAGTCCTATCACGTATTGTCACGTCATAACCATGACAGGGTGACGACGGTTGGGCAAAGTCACGGTGTCGTAATAACCGTGTCACGGTGATCAATCGCCCCGTTTAGGGTTGAATCTGCTACCCATTGTGTCGTTTTCCGTTTCAGATATCCAAGACTAGCTTTTGCCTCCTGCTTTACCCGTGTCTGATGGTCACAACAGAAGACCTTACTTGACCCTTATTAGACACTTAATTACAGTTATAGCTTAATTTGTTGTGTAAGCAATAGGTACTGTTTCATAAAAATTCGTTCAGTAGTTGCCGTCATTTTCGTCGGCTTTCGAGCAGGATTGATAACATTAGGTATGTGTTTTGTAAAGCAATACCACATTTCGTCATTTAGTAAGAAACAATATAAAAAAACATAACGCTTTATATAGCGACTACGCTATTAAATATAAAGCTACCCTGCGGTCATTCGCCGGGACGTGCTGCGGTAGGATTGCTGTAGCGTTTCTGCATACAAATTGATGCAATTCGACATCGCACAATCGGATGGATATGTTACTCTTTCACGCAAAAACTACTAATGTCGTTAGGGTTACAATTTCTAATACATTGCGATAGTGGCCAAATTACGACGTGTCATGTAAAACGGTCTATCTATGATAAAAACGGGACTATTCCCACCTCTCGTTCCCGCCACTGCAACTCCTGTGTAGCCAGGATCTACAGCTTGACCGCCATAAAAACCCAACCAATGAAGGTCAAGTTTGTCCCGGGGGAAAGTTAAACTGTCATTGGACCCGCAACGAAATTAATCAGAAGAACATAGGAGGAGTTCTATGATTTAAAAGTCATGCGGGCGAAGCCGCTGGTAAAAGCTAATAAAACACATTTCGTGGCAGAAGTCATTAGATTAAGTCCAAAAGCTCTTTACAATGATGTAAATTTTAGTCACTAATTAATTTGTTTTCACATCTATGATCAGTGTAATTTCGAAATGCCTTCACTCCAATGTGCTTGCTTACCATGAGTTTACGTTAGGTGTGCTCGCTAGCGACTGCGTGAAAAAATGACATTAAATGTATGACATATTGTGCAGCGCCCCTAGCGGCTACTTTCAAAAAATAGAATCTTCATAGATTTTTTTGACGTACCTACTCGCTAGCACACCTAACGTGAACTCATGGTATCTACAGATTGTTTTTATAGTTACTTCGTTCCGTGAAGGAATTCCATTTTCGGAGCGTTAAAAAATCTAACTACTACTTACTTGTCTAGGGGAGCTGTTTTTGCCTTCTATAAAACTCGTCTAAACTGGATATTACCGGTTCGGCCGTAATATGCGCATAAAACGCGTCTGCTCATAGACATATCGAAATGGCGGGTGTTAGCGACCCCATTGACTTAATGGCCACTCGTAGGTAATGGCCCGTTCTCTTAACAAGCGCGGTTATGTAGGGTAATTGGGCCGGTTTTCCGTCCAGCACCTGTTTTCGTCCATTTGACCGACTTGCCACAAACAAATACGGAAAATTAGAATACAAACCTAACTTTCCGTGCAAGTTTGGACTTGTTACAATCTATAATATCTAAGTAACAGTTCTGCCTGCATGAAAATGTAATTTGACAAGTAATAACTCCAAAAAAATCTACGGAAGTTGCTGCTGCACACAGGTGAATGGAAAACGTCGTCAAGTTAGAAAAAAACGTGCCGGTAGGGAACTTTCATGGTATGTTTCATTACTGTTTTAGCTACTTTACGTAATTTTTTTGGCACGTATGTCTAATTATTAGCATAATAAACACTATTTTAAGGGTTTATTAAAGTTTTTGTATAGAAATCTTAGATAATTAAGTGGACTAATACTAGCATAACAATTTTGCAAGATTTTGGTTTTCGTCCACGTGGACGGAAACCCTGACACCTAGTTAATATTTTTAATAATCATTTTACTTCAATGGACCTACAAAATACAATGTTTTTTCTTCCAATATGATCTTTATTGCTATTACATTAAACATTTTAGTTTACGTCCACTTTTTAACAGTGATAAACCCATAAAAACCGTTAAAAAGATGTGGACGAAAACAAAAAACAGCTTTAAACGTTGTTGTGTTTTCGTCCATGACGTCATGAGCAAGCACTGGGGTGGACGAAAACCAAAATTAGCTATTCCTGTAGATTAGTTTTCGTCCATTTGTCCTTCGACCTATTGCAATATTTTCCTAAATTTAGGTAAGAAACTTATTTAAATCTTTTTGATATCATTTGAAAGCTAACAAAATAACCTTTCAAATGATATACCACAATCCATAGTTACTGTATTGTAGAATTGGTTTTAAGTTAATAATTCAACTGCACCCTTTTTTCTACACAGTGGTCGAAAACTAGCGTACACTAGGACGAAAACTGATTTTTTTGGACGAAAACTAGTGAAATCGCCTCTTTTGCATAAAATATTTTTTATAAAAAAACCCGTGGTATTTACTTATTGTCATATAATATTAACGTAAAGTAGACTATATAAGGACTAAAATGACATATCATACATATGAGTAAGGGTATTTTAAGATATTCATTTCGCATCACAAAGTTGGCAACTCCGATAATTGGACGAAAACTAGCGCACTTACCCTACAATATCGGGTATACGTCATTAAAGCTTCTTTACATAGTTATAATAATATAATACATTAAGACTACATTCGGGATAGTACCTACTAAAGCTTCACTTGGGTTTCATTGGAGGTCAAACTGTCTTATAAAGGGCAGCAGGCTTTATAGCTTTCCAAATGTAGAAAACCAAATAAAGGAAGTCTCTTAATATCTTAGGCAATCGTTACTATTGATTGATCTATCAATAATACAGATTAATAACCCTTAAGGGGCTGAAACGGGGGTTTAAAATGTATATGGAGATTTTTTTTAAAGTCCCGTCAACCCCTCTTGCTAAATATATGCTTGATTTGTGTTACAAGTGTTCACACAATAATCCACAAGTGGCATGGTTTGAATCATCTCGAATCGGCCAGTCCAACATTGACACCATTGGGCGGGTTTTAGAATCGCGCTGACCGCTCGCTGATCGTCGGCGCTGACAGGTCAATATGTATGTAATTGAAGGGAACGTTCCTGAGTGACGCTGATCGCTCGGCGCCGACGCTTCATACATTTCGGCTGTCAGCGCTGACGGTCAGCGTGACTCTAAAACCAGCCTTGGACTATTGTAACCTTTTTGCCTTCTAGATTTTAGTAAACGTGGGTGAAGTCACGAGCGAAATTTAGTCAAATAAAAGAAGAGTTTCTCACTCTTCTTCAAATGCCCCCACGATCTCGGAAACGACTTGTCTCAATCTAAATCTCAATCAATAAGGAAATAAAAATAAAGGTACAAAAATATGTAGCTACAACTAAAGTGTCCTCTTGATAAGAAAGCAAAGGTCGAAAGCGTTCTTTGATGTCACCCTTAATGTTCCCTTCGCATTGGAGAGCTCGTGTTTACGCGATCCGGAAGTATTATGCTCGAAATTCAAAAGAAGTAACAAATGTATAAAAAAAGATTTAGTCAAAAAGGTAAATAATGCCTTATGTCATTAACCCGTATTAAAAAATGATGCTTGCTTAAGTGAAGCAGAAAATCGAACGCACAGCACACATTAGATCTCTGTGATTGGTTCGTGAGTCACCCTGTACGTCCACGCGCACTGTAAGACCTCATAGTAAATGTTTGTGAATACGGGCGTAAGTTTTCCTTAGGTATCAACCAATGTACCACCGCTGGACTGTTGTGGTGAAGCCATACGTAACACAAGCTTTCCACGAGGGGTCATAGAGACTATTAGGAATTTGTATTTTACTACTAATATTCTTTCATAAAAAAATGGCATAAAAAATCTGACAGATTTTGCAACTTGCTACTTCGATTCTGCTAACTTATTATAAGCCATTATAGTGGGTCCACTGCGAACATAAGCATTTATCATTTAGCTTACATAAAGGGGTTAACGGGACTATAGTTATTTGAAATGTACCAGAAAATGAATAGAACACTAGGGCATACAGAACCCGAAGCCACTTTACAAATTTTCAATTACTGTCTTTGATTTCCCTGTGTATTAATATTAATTAAGTTGAATTCCTTCATGTTATAAGGAAGCGAAATCTTAACTTAAAGTGGACTTAACAAGAATATTCTCTGAGCCCGGCTAAGTGACTGGTGGAGTGGGGCGATAGCGGCAAGTGGCCATTGTCTCCCCTTCTGTTATTACAGAATCAGTAATTAACACACACAAGTACACGATTTAACCTCAAAGGACCGATTCAAATATAGCCCGCACTAATTAAAGCAATTTGGCAAATAAAATATAAAAATCTATACTAATATTATAAATGCGAAAGTAACTCCGTCTGTCTGTCTTGCTTTCACGCCTAAACCACTGAACCGATATTTATGAAATTTGGCATAGACATAGTTTGTGTCCCGGGAAAGGACATAGGATAGTTTTTATCCCGGTTTTTGTAACAGGGACGCACGCGATAAAGTTTTTCTGTAACAGACATAATTCCACGCGGGCGGAAAGCTATCGAAAGAAATCGAGACTGCACTGCATTGAGAATCAAGTCAAATCAATTGAGAATAATTTAGCTAGTTTAAAGTTATTTATTAAACAACGTGTTTATTTATACGTTGTTCCTTTTGGATGAATTTCTCCGAAATCATTAATATCCGTGTTAATTAATTTTTAACAATACTTAAATAAACATGAAAGTTAAAACTTTAATATTATTTAATTTTGAACGCCAGTAAAGTATCACATAAATATCGGTACCTCAAGAATAGGCTTTGGAATCTCAACATTAGTCGGCCATATTTGTTTAGAAGATTGCATAATATCGACGGGTATTTTGAATTCGTAGGCTGTACCAGCTTTAAGGTCTGACTCCATAAACCGCCATAATCGTCTGACATTACTGCCATGTCAGACGATAATGGCTACCGAGTGAAAGGCAACGGAGGCTTTACATGTCTCCAGGGACGGACGTCATAGCCTGGACGAGTAATTAGGTTAATTTAAGATGAAATATTCAAAGTGGATTTAACAAAGTCAAAATACCTACCTGCACCTCTAGACAGAATAATATTGGTTACAGATGAGAATTTCTAGGTAGGTATCTGAAGGCCATTTTGTTTGGAATAGTTCATTGAAGTATGGATATCGATAACATTGCATGTTGCTCTGGCTTTTTGTTCTTTTTGTAGTTAGTAGGTAGAGCTACGCAGGAGCGATCATTGGCCTTTGACAGTAGTGGACGGCATTTGAATGAAAGAAAGGTAAAGTATATAATGATGCAAGTTATACTACATCCTTACAAATTACAATCCTACTAATATTATAAATGCGAAAGTTTGGATGTCTGGATGGATGTTTGTTACTCTTTCACGCAAAAACTACTGAACGGATGTTAACGAAACTTTACAGTATTATTATTTATAGCCCAGAATAACATGTTATAGGCTATAATTTATGACGATTGACGATCTTTGACAAACTGAATTTCACGCGGGTGATGCCGCGGGCAAAAGCTAGTAACAAATAAAACTAATCAACAGGGCTCAAGCATTTGGTTGATAGTATCGAATTTGACGTGACAAAAACGCAGTGTTACATTTTTGGGAGTGCTCCCAGAAATAATGTATTTTTAATTGCACATTAATATTTTAAAGTTTTTTGCTAGGGTTAATTTATTTCAGTTTCAAATCTATCTGTTAAAGATCCTACATCCAAAGAAAAAACCTCCTACCTCCTAGTACAATCTCCAAACTAAAAGATTACAACAAATCTTGGATCTTTAAGGCTTTCTCCAGATTTCTCCCAAAATTTGACGGATAGTGCTCCCATTCATTGGGCAGCAGATTAATGTCCGCAATGAATCGTAGGTCCTTCCAGCCGCCATTTGTAAAACAGCCAAATGTGTTTGATAAACGGGAACATATTGAATACAGCACTATGGTACAGTCATACCCGTTTTCACCATCAATCCCTAATTTTAAAGTGATTCCTATGAAAAAAAATCCGGTATGTGTTACCATTAAGGATTGATAGTGACAACGGGCATCAGCATCAAATAGTTCGTGACACCCAAAGTGGCCAAAAAGTTGACAACACAGCCGTATTCCACGAATTATTTAAAGCTGACTGTACAGACTAGCACGTCAGCTTACCCAGTTTTGTAGCAAATTCAACTCTATTAAAACTGCATCAGATGCAACAACCTTGATGTGGTGTCGTATACTACGCTTTCCATTTAATGGTTGGGGGTTGCGTTGAAGCATTACCATACATTTCATTAATCATGCATTCGTAACATAAAGATGAGTGATCGAAGTCAGAGAGTTTGTCTCTCTTGTTCTGGAATTCCTTGGTTCAAGTCCCAGATGGAGCACCAAAAATCAAAATGAAAAAATCTGTTACTATTTTTTTTCATAATTTAATTAGGACAGTGCTTTTTGCCACAGGCGCCAATAGAAACTGTCGGTGCTATAAAGATAGTAAGTAAATAAAAATAACTCTATCAGACATGAAATTAACTAACTAACGTAAGTAAATGACCATTAGTCCAATGGTCGAGCCGAGGAACGCGAATTTGAACTTCGCCACTGCTGGACTTCTATTAACTACTGTGAACCGACTTGTAACACTAGCATATTTATCTTACCACAAGCGGTTAGCGTGACTTGAAAAAACTGTAAAAGTATATTAAACATTTCATAGTTATATAGCAGCAACAAACAAGCAATATAAGAGTGGTATAGCCACATAGTGGTGCTAGTAAAGCTGGTAACAGGAAACGTGCCTGCGGCGCACGGTGGGCCAGAAATCGACCTCCCCTTTCATAGGATTTTTAAAAAAAAAAATTTACTTTTTGGCACTTTAAAGTATGCAGGTGTTTTGAACACATTATAACATTAAATTAAATAGTATTCTCGGGCCTCGTCTCGTCTTGTACACCACGTAATGTGTCATTTTGTGTTTCAAATGTATGAAAATGAAAACTAATTACCTCATAACTTTTTCCGGTCTTGCTCGGTCAGGCTGAAACTTTCAGGTATTGTTACCGAGTCTGTAAGGAAGCTGCACGATCTTTTACTTTGATCCCGAACGGTCCCGATTAGGAGTTACGAATGAAAATAACATGCGATTTTTTTCTGATATTCCCGTTTAAATAATGTATTACTTCGGTACGACAGTCAGAAAAATAATAAGTATGAGCTAGCTCCATTACACAACAAATACCAAATCACATAAAACAAATGAAAACATACCTATCGTTGGTATATGATAAAATAAAAAAATAAAAATTTAAGTGATTATTTCAAAATCAAATTTACCAAAGCATTTAAAGTTGTCCAACACCGAGCTATGGCGCTATTAAAGGAAGGCACTATCAATACTGGGTTATTAGTTAAAAAATTTACCATTTGACATTTCAGAATCGTTTCACTGTACATTTTACTGTTGTCAAATGTTTATTGCTTAAAACTTAAAAACAATTTTATTCTTTAACTATCCCCGTAAACTTAAATGAAGGTAGGTAATGTTTACAACATTATCTCATCAAATGCGGNAAAAAAACCATTCAAGATAAATTTCGAGCTGAAATGGGATTGCTCGTGGACGTGGTTAAACAAGGTGCAGGGAATTCCAATGACGGGAACACTGCGAGAAGGTTTTTTGCAAATCCTGGGGCAACTGCACAAATTACGGGAGTGGATGAGGAACTTATAAAGAGATTTGGTGTGATTCTTCAAGTAATATCTTGTGGAGAGTATGTTGATGTGGAAAAGTTCCGTGAATATTGTGCTACAACAGCTCGAAGATATGTCGAGCTCTATGCTTGGTATTATATGCCGGCAAGCGTGCATAAATTACTCCTGCATGGTGCTGAAATAATTGAGCACAACAATTTTATTCCAATCGGCAAACTCTCTGAAGAGGCATCTGAAGCACGGAACAAAGATTTTAAGAAATTCAGAACCTTCCACTCTCGTAAGACCAGTAGGATTGCTACAAATGAGGATATCATCCATAATTTATTAATATCTTCTGACCCATACCTGTCTAGTTTTAGACCTAAGATGAGTCAGATTCGTAATAAACCTCTTTCAGATGAAGCCAAATTGTTATTAAATCATAGTGTAACTAAGGCAAATATTGAATTTGTAGATATAGGAAACCTGTCTGACTGTGACACTGATTAATTTATTGTTTTTTCGATTTTTCATTATGTTATTTGTGAAACTTGATATCTTTTTAATTACAGCAATTTTCAAGTGTACTCTATTTTTTTCTTATCGATAGATGATTTTCCTTAAAATTAAAATACAAACACAAGGTACAAACACACGTACATAAATATAAACACACACACAATATTTAAGTTTTTAAAACATTCACATCCAAATATGGATGTTAAGTTTTGATTCATAACTTCTGATCGGGACCGTTCGGGATCGAGGTAAAATATCACATAGCTTTGTTAAGGACTCGGTAACAATACCTGAAAGTTTCAGCCTGACCGAGCAAGACCGGAAAAAGTTATAAGGTAATTAGTTTTCATTTTCATACATTTGAAACACAAAATGACACATTACGTGGTGTACAAGACGAGACGAGGCCCGTGAATACTATTTAATTTAATGTTATAATGTATTCAAAACACCTGCATACTTTAAAGTGCTAAAAACTAAATTTTTTTAAAAAAAAATCCTATGAAAGGGGAGGTCGATTTCTGGCCCACCGTGCGGCGCTCGATATCGACGTGTTGACACAAACATTTGGCCCAACGATAACATCCTGGAACGTGGAGCTAGTAAAGACTTAGTAAGGAATGGAGGTGGCATTATTCATCTAAAGTACGGCCAACTAGCAGCGATACAAAAGGTCGATACGACTGTCGAGTTGACAATATATTCTGTCTCTTCCCATCTTGTGTATTTGTCGTAATGTCTCGTTCTTCCGCCAAAATATGTCAAAGTCAGACGGGTTCACTCATGACATGAGGTTTGTTTACATTTGGTATCGCTTTTCGTTGGCCGTACTTTAGCACTAAGGCTGAGTTGGACCATCTTCCTTAACTTTGACAAACGTCAAAAATCTTTCAAACTCCATACAAAAAGCACCGGTTATTGTAACGGTTAAAAAAAGGTGGTGCAACTCAGCTTAAGAGTAGCGATCACTTGTTGCAACTGCTGTGATCTAGATATTCGAAAAAGAGAAAATACTGTCTCCGTTTTATTCTATCGGATCTAAAATTGGATCTCATTTCGGCCAAATGACGCCCACTGCTGGACAAAAGCCTCCCCCAAGGATTTCCATGAGGACCGGTCCTGCGCTGCCCGTATCCAGGTACCTCCCGCGACCTTCACCAGATCGTCGGTCCACCAAATGGGGGGCTATTCACACTACGTCAGCTTGTCTAGTAGTATTCTACTTGGAAGCCTGTGGGCATATCACCTTTATTTTATATAATATGTACTAGTACTTATTATCTTTAATCAACAGTGCAGCCTTGTTATTAGTAAATTTTCATTTCAAAAGAAAAATAGACATTCTATGTCAATTCGTTCACCATCAAGTATTAACTATGCCACTCGCGGCGGGAAAATAAATAACACCACATCGGGGATCTAAATCATTCACAAGTGCTCGCTGACTTGTGTTGGCAAAAAGTTATATCAACGAGCATATACTATGTACATTTTTTATTGATATCGCTTGTGCTGCTTGTAAGTTTATTGTACCTACCTAAATCTAAGGTCTTATGGTTTCAAAATCCAGCTGCCTCATTCTATGTTGTGTTGTATAATTTGTGATTTTATATCAACGTTTACACGACACGTTCCAATATGACAAATTATTGTAAGTATAAGGAAAAAAATACTATGATTATGTAGAAAATTTTGTTCAGTTAGCTATTCATGCTGATTCGATACCTTTTCAGTATCATTGTGTACATTCATTTTTAAAGATCTGTCTTTGTTATGTGTAATGATGTTGAATAAATCTTTTTTCTTTCTTTCTTATTTGACGGTAATCACACCTGATGTTGTGAATGCAGTCTGTATAAATATTGAACTTCAATCACTATAATAATATTATTTCCATTCTGATCAAAATAAGGCTTAGGGACTCTACATTCCTTCTTCCTTAACTTTGGGGCAATTATAATAAGTAATAGAAAAAGAACTAAGAAGAAGCTTCCAGAACCAACTAGGTAAGTGGTTTAATTTCACCCAATCGATACACAATTTCAATAAAACTTTTTAGATCCCTTCTTAAAAACCGAAACCTACCGACCTATATGAATTTATATTATATTCGCTTTCATGATCCAAATAATATGTTTAATCCTATCATCAAATAGCGAGCTCTCGAGCCTTATTTCCATATTTATTTGGAATGAGAAGGGTCCGAATGTCACCCCATATATCCTGCCCGCGGCATAATTTACGGGTAGTCCATAATTTACGGGTAGTCCATAATTTGCTTGGCCAGATGCCGCATGGCCGAATTAAATTCGATATTTAACCGTAACTAACGTGTTTGAATTGTTAGTACTCGTTTTACATTTACTACATAGTTAACTGTGAACCTAGTTGGGCTCCCGGCAGTTTTGTTGAAAATTATTCGGCTGAAATTTGCGATAATATACAAATTAACAGGTACCTACTTAACTTATTGATATCGACCTCTATGAATTGGATACTTAATATAATTATTTACACACTAGCGGCCGCCCGCGACTTCGTACGCGTGGTTCCCGTTTTACCCCCTTCATCTATCTTTCTTTCTTTGATTTTTTCATACCTATGTTTTTTCCCGCTAACTCCCGTTCCCGTGGGAATTTTGCAATATCCTGTTGTAACTAAGCTTTGAGTTTACTAAGGTACCTGCATGCCAAATTTCAAGCGTCTAACTTAAGCAGTTTAGATTTTTTATACAAAAGGATTTTCCCGCTAATTCCCGTGCCCGTGGGAATTCCTAAGTATCCTATAACCTGCCCAGGAGTACGAAGAATAATTGTACTAAGTTTCGTTAAAATCCGTCAAGTAGTTTTTGTTTCTATAAGGAACATACAGACAGACAGACAGACAAAAATTTTATTGATTGCATTTTTGGCATCAGTATCGATCACTAATCACCCTCTGATAGTTATTTTGAAAATATATTTCATGTACAGAATTGACCTCTCTACAGATTTATTATAAGTATAGATTACACTAGTATAATAATTGGATGCATAAATATAAACTTAAAATTTTATCACAACATCGTACCTGTACAACGAAATAAGATGACACCACCGATTTATGTGCTATGTTCTTTTAAAGCAACTGAGGTTCGTTCGTTCATTCGTTTCAGCCAAATGACGTCCACTGCTGGACAAAGGCCTCCCCTACCTAAGGATTCCTACAATGACTGGACTTGCGCCGCCCGCATCTAGGCACCTCCACACTGAGGTAAATGGCAGTTTTTAGAAAAAAAAAATTTAAACTCTTCTAATTAAATTCGTTAACCCTAGTTGAGTTTCATTGGAGGCCAAAGTGCAGTAGTGGATCCTGGCTATACCTACAGAAGCTGCAATGGTGGGAAATTAAGTACAGAGTTAAAAATTATGAAATAAAATCTCATTCAACCTTATCCATTCACAAAACATTTCATAGCTCTATGGCAAGTCAAACCTTAAACAATAGAGCCCTTCGCTACACTCACGGTCAGTACCAACACAAGATGTGGTCAAGCGCAGTGGTAGCTGTGTTCGCTGTCTCGCTCTACCATACGGCAGCCAAGATAGGGAGTGAGCAGGACACAGATGAATCCGGTAATTTACAAAATAAATACATGCACAATGTAATCAATATGTTACCAAATCCCAAATATACGAGTATTCTCCTGGTATCCTCACATTTATAACAAGAACATTTACTTCCGAATTGTTCTTATATCTCCAAAAAGCAGCTAATCGATGCTTATTTGTAGACATCTGAGTGTAGAAAAACGACGATTGTATAGAAAGCCAGTTCTCTCCATCATCATCATCATCAGATCATTTACTCTCAACTACAGGTATTCCTGACTCCCTTCAATTTACGAGAGGCAAATTGAGATTTCTTCCTAAACCTACCCCCACGTTGACCAGACGGGTTGGAGAAACCAGATGGTGGCATATTTCTCCCATAGTGGTATAAAGGATTAGAGAGTTATCGTAAGCAAAATTCTTGCTCCATTTTAGAAAGATTTCGCTGCAGCGTTCAAACATAAGTTTTGTCATCTAACCAAACTATTAAAATATGCAGCACTAGATCGCTAACAGAGATTTTATGCTAAAGTCGCAGTCCAGTGCCGTAACTAGCCTTTTATGCGCCCGGTGCGAGCTTTCAAAACTGCGCCCTTGAAAAATGCTTGGTCTGGTCATTTCTGCGCCCCTCCAGGGTCTGCGCCCTGTGCCTGGACACCGCTGGCACCGCCCTAGTTACGGCACTGAGTCGCACTAAAGTAAGGTGTACGGATTGCAGTAGGTACAGTTCAGTTGAAAAAAGAGAAAGTTCGAATCGCGAAATCTAGTGCGTAGTCCAAATTATTTCGATGATTTCTCCCTTCTTGCTGTCTAAAAAATGCGTTTGTCTAAGGCTGAGTTGCACCACCTAACTTTGACCGTAACTATAACGATAACTAGTGGTTTTTGTATGGAGTTTGACAGATTTTTGACGTTTGTTACAGTCAAAGTAAGATGGTGCAACTCAGTCTAAAACTTCCTTGTCTTTTCCCAGGTAATATAGACATAGACGGAGACGACAGCAGCGAGCGGGTGGGAGCGGCTGTGACTCAGATAGTGCAGCACCCGTACGCTGCGTCGCTGCTCAAGAATGACTCATACGTCTGCAGCGCTACGGTGCTCAACAGCTACTGGCTGCTCACCTCGTCGAAATGCTTCGACTCGTGAGTAGATAGAGGACACTTTATTATACACGAGACAAGACAAGAAAAAGAAATAAAGAAAAGTGAGAGCAAGATTTAGGCACTCTTATCGCTATAAAGCGGTCTCTTTCAGACAGTCTAGAGCAGCGGTTCCCGAAAGGTGGTCCGCGGAACCCTGGGGTTCCGTGGAAAGGCCGCAAGGGTTCCGTAAAAAATATTATCCCACGTTTCGTGACCGACGTTGTTCGCTCGCACCGACTTGTTTACACAAGGGAGGGGCAGGACGTGCGGGCGGAGTAGTACGGGGGTTCCGCTAGGAAAAGTATAATCAATTAGGGTTCCTTTGCAAAAAAAAATTGGGAAACCCTGGTCTAGAGGACAGTATTTTGATGTCAAAATTAGTGTGGGTGGGAGCAGTGATGACTCAAGTTTAGGCCGTTCAATAGAATAACTCTTACATCTAAAGTACTCAACACCTTTATGACCTTTAATTGCTCGAGAAAGGTTAATGATTCGTCCAAGGGTTAAGTAATGCTATTGTCACCTTCATCACATCCAGCTACACAAATAAAAGTATTATCCTTGGTGATTCTATAGATTGTTTTGCCATTCTGAAAAAGGCATACTGGCCTCTGGTCTAGTGCACGAATCAACTTTGAAGTTTCAAAACTGTACTTTATTACTGCTCTACTGTCCTCTTCATTAAAGTAAAGTGTTAAGAATCTCAGTCATGGTTTTGTTTCCAATACTTAAAGAAAATTATGTATCCAATAAAATATGTGCAAACACTTAAACCACATTCAAGACGGAAATCCTTCCAAAACCAACATCTTGCCCCGAATCTGCAAACGAGTGAACTCGAGTGATTTTAATGTTTATTTATTCGGTAAAGGGTCTAACTCGACTTAATTTGCAACTGTATCGTTAATTTGTATCTTAACTACTAAGTCAAACGTCTTAATTGAGTTCCGTGTTTGGATTGCGATGATTATGGCCCTGGTAGAATTAATGAGCTTGAGCCATAGTGTGGGGACAACAGCCAGGGGGTTTAGTGTGAGTTTACATCAAACGTTTGCTGTCATTTATAATTTACAATGCATAAAAAAACTGGTAGAATGCACGGTATTGCCCCAATGTTTTATATACTCCTTTTTGGGGCAATACCGTAAACGCTAATACTAGTATAATAATGCTAAAATATCAAAATTGGGTTTATACGTGGAGTTTTTTTTTATCTTTGTGCATTACTTCATGTTCACTTACAACATTTCGGTCAAAAATTTTTAATTGTCTTTTTCAAGAGCACTGCGCACTAGCAAGAAGGCAGAATAATATAATCTTTCAGTACATATTTGAACTATATTATCTGGCTGTTCTTATCTAAGATGTGGCTACTAAGAGCCAGCTCAAGAGGCATTAAGAGTTAGGATACAAGCAAAATAAGAATTTGAGCTTGAAGTTTTCAAAGAGAAACTTTTCAATTTAAAGTCTTTGAGCGAACTGAACCCAGTTTGCAACTTGTAAAGGTGACAGTTTAAACTCTTCACCGAAATTGTTTTGGGTAAGAAATTTAACCCTTTAACAGGTATAGAGAAAAAGATTTCCTTTGATTATGTTGAACCTTACTCCATCACAGCAAGGTTCTCAATATGGTGACAACAATTGAGCCACCATTAGTTGATTATAAACAGACGACAAAATTTAAACAACAATAATTGGCAAAATTATCACTTCACGGGATTTATTGCAACAATATCTATTTTAACGGTAAATAATATTTACCCTCCCGACGTTTCGGCTCGGTTGCACGAGTCATGGTCGCGGGCAGACTGAAGAGATGCGGCGTCGTCTGCTCCGGCGCGATGCAACATAATAGTTTAAAATATTAAATAATTGGCAAATCCTTATAAGAACAGGCTTCAACATTGACATAAGCACCTTAGTAAGGCCCAGAACACACGGTGAAACGCAATTGCAACGAAACTGCAACTTCTAGTTACTTTTGAGTAGCATCTAAGTTTCTGCCATAGATCCCGTTGAGAGACCACACATGACGCGACCATTTCAAACCGGTTTCAAACTGGACTGTAAACTGTAACTAGAAGTTGCAGTTTCGTTGCAATTGCGTTTCACCGTGTGTTCTGGGCCTAAGTGATAATTCTGCAACAAAAATGTCCGATGCACTGTCGACTGCACAAAGATACTTAGGATGCTCTGAAATTATTATTTTTAAAATATTATTAGTAATTTATTTTTACACAAATTACTAATACTCCCGTTAGCCCCTCGTGGTAAGCTAAATATGCTTATGTTACGAGTGGGCTCACCACAATAGTCGAGCGGCGGCGGGATTTGAACCCGCGTTCCTGGATCATGGATCAGCCAGTCCGACCCATTCACCCTTCCCTTTGAAAGATTGTGAAAAAACAGAAAAAAAAGACAAGTCTGTAAACCATCAGAAGCAATATGCTGAAGTCCGACAATGAAATAAAACATCGACCCTTCAATGAACAAATTGCACTTCGAACTGGGTCACCCTTCCAAAGATGACGTGTGGGATAAGGCAAAAGCTACAGGTTTTTAACAAAGAAATTATTTACTTTTTGATTGGAACCTCTTCATTGCAATACCATACATAAGATTAACACGTTGAGTGCGAAACCAGGTCTATAGACCTTGTGTACGTCTCGCTTACCGTGCGGCTAAGAAAATTATAGTCTTCCTTGTCGTGCGAAAGGCATAACTTCAATTGGGTCCGGTGTACGAAAGTGATGAATATATATCTATGATGTATTCTTCAAATAGAATCCAATGATGTACCTACCTTAATACCAGGTTTTTAGACCTGGTACCGCACGGAAGTAATAAAATGTCTTCACAATGCGAAACCAGGTCGAAGCACCTTGTACCCTGCGCACCTGGTACCGCACCCCACGCTAGCTTCGTGCAGCCAGTGTTGCCTCGCATTCGTAAGAAACGCACATGTCGACATGGCGTCAAGAGAAACAAACAAAATCAAAACTGCAAATTGATTATAATTTAATTTGCTACACGATTTATTGCTAATTTAAATAATGTTTTTCGTGACAAACATTTAAGTACATTTAAGTTGTAACTAAATGTTATTAAATAATATGTTTTCTTTAAATATAGCTTATTTAAGTATTTATGCACGTATGTCTTATTTGTAAAATATTTAGACTAAATTATTAAAACATCTTTGTTTCTTACTTTTTAAAATTTTTATTAAATCTTAATTTAAACTATCGATATTTGTATTTCACATCCCTAGAATACCCACCAGACTTCCCTACTTCAGTGCGGCACAGGGTGCATAAGCCTTGTATTTTGAATATAGCTATAATTTTTATACTAAACAAGTTATTCACGAACGCCTTCAGGTGTATGTCAATAAATGCATTATTATTAATATTCAAAGAAAAAAAACACAATATCTATTAACATGAAGCAAAAAATAAAATTAATATACCTTAAATATTACAAGGTCTTTAAGCCTTGTGCCGCCACAATGTAAGTTTTAATACCAGGTTTAATGACCTTGTACCGAAGGAATGAAAAGTATTAGAAATTTACTGCCGCAGCAAAGGTGTTAAGGAATAGATACCTTCTTTGAGAAAGGCTGTTTCCCCATAGAGTCTGTAATATACAGAGTGGAAACGATAAGTGATCTCAGTTTATTATTTCTAAACTATACATGATATCGAAAATCTGGTTACTGACCCTGAAAGTGCTTCATAAGTTCTATCAAACGGTATCAATAATAGCTTATGGAATAAACTGAATCTGTCTGAAAATTCAGGCCACGAGCTTCCCCGTTATTGCCCCGTTGAAAAATACCTGAAGAACCCAAATTACTTTTTAAACTGTCGTGTACTTAGTCCTTAGGTTGCAAGCATTCTCTATATTTAGAACTAGCTTTCTGCCCGCGGCTTCGCCCACGTGGAATTTTGTCTGTCACAGAAAAACTTTATCGCGCGCGTCCCTGTTTCAAAAACTGGGATAAAAACTATTCTATATCCTTTCCCAGGATTCAAACTATCTCTATGCCAAATTTCATCAAAATCGGTTTAGTGGTCTAGGCGTGACAGCAAGACAGACAGAGTTACTTTCGCATTTATAAGATAGTATAGAAGTATAGATTCGCAAGAATCTCCTCACTTAGGCCGCTTCTTATACCACAGCAAGACAATTGATTTCGACACTGAATGAATGCAAAATGGAATGTAATTACACTAAGATAGAAGGTCCTGGAATGGAGGCCGCGTACCGGAAAACGCAGCGTGGGACGTCCACCTACAAGGTGGACCGACGACATCGTAAAGGTAGCAGGGAAGCGCTGGACGCAGGCCGCTACCAATCGATCAACATGGAAAGCATTGGGGGAGGCCTATGTTCAGCAGTGGACGTCCTATGGCTGAAATGATGATGATGATGAAGATAGAAGGGCCATGTGGTAGATTTATTTCATAAAATTAAAAGATCTATGTAAATCGGTACTTTACTAACAAACTTCCCAGAAGGCTCTATCGATAAATAAGTTCTTTGAACCAATTTAAACTTTTTCAAAGATTGTTATCATCAAGGCGAACTCTATCTAAACAAGTTTTTCATGATAACTTTCCCAAAGAACAGGCAACTAACTCGTTTTGAATAATTTCAGGAAAATTCAAGTTTAGTACACTCGACAGCTAATTCGACTATTATAGGTTTTTTGCAAAATAGATCCTATTATAATTAAACTAGCGGCCGCCCGCGACGCGTGGATCCCGTTTTACCCCCTTCATCTATCTTACGCGGTTTAGATTTTTCATACAAATGTTTTTTCCCGCTAATTCCCGTTCTCGTGGGAATTTCGGGAATTCCTTTCTTAGTGCACCTCTATGGTACCTAAGCTACGTCCCTTCCAAATTTCAAGTGCCTACGTTTAGCCGTTTAGGCTGTGCGTTGATATGTCAGTCTAGCTAGGAGTCTCAAATTTTGCATGGAGGTTTCTTTTAGAACGTAGGTGCTCACTAAGACGGTATTTTGCGAATCTCCACACCTAAGGGGGTAAAACGGGATCTACACGTACGACGTCGCGGTCGGCCGCTAGTTAATTATAATACTACATCATAATTCTGTTCTACTACATCATAATTTCAAATAAATCACCTCCTGACATTACATTAGCAACCCATCTAATAAATCATTAGCTACAAAAACAATGATCGTACTAAAAGGTGGACCTTTATTGTCCTACTCAAATTAACCCCAAAACGGTAGCTAGAACAAAAACTGACCCGCTCCGTTCGTGTGTTAACCCTTCGGCTCTGACGGCATCGAATTGATTAACCTACCAGTCCCTGGGCAGTGTAATGGCCCCTGCACACTTTGAGACTTTGGCATAAACTTTCGTCTATTAAAAATATATTTTCCGGGTTTTTTTATACATTACGTAATCTTATCTTGAAAGGCATATACCTACCTAGCTATTTAGTAAAGATTTGATACCAATATTTAGGTACTCAATTTTTACTCCATTTGTTTACGAGCCTTATTAAAATAAAATAAAAAGTTATGAAGTATTTAGCATATAAATATTTAATTGATATGCTGTCATGCTGTGCCTATTTCTTCTGTNTTTTTACTTTACAATAAGTTCAAAGCAGGTAAAAACTTAACAAAATATTTACTTTGAGGCTATGCCTAGTAGTTTTTTTTTAAATTGAAATTGAATGATGCGATTTGGGTATTTTGGTGAAATTACTAAAAATTTATATAAAAGTAGCCATCTGGCATGGAACGTGTTATGGGGGCTGAAAATATAGGAAATGACCCATTCTATCCGCCAAATCATTTTGGCACACGATGCGCCAAACACCCTGTATAACTTTTAGGGTTTTGTGAAAATGAGTAAAATACATCCATACATCCCCACAACGTTTTTACAATAATTTCATGTATAATTTTTGTTTCATACGAGTTACAAAACTAGTTTATTCCAGCGAAACCTCAGCCCATTTATGCGATTAATTGCTAATACACTAGCAATACAGATACGCAATGGTCTAAGTAAATAGAAACGTAATAAACGACAGAAGTTGGTCAATATAACATCCACCAGTGATTTCCCAGAATCCATCTCTGGCGAACAAACTATTGTGTGATTGCGTAATGGCTAGGACCATTTCAGGGCGGCTCGAACAGGTTTCCTAGAGACCAAGCACACTTGAACAGTTCGTATAAAGTAATACAAAATCATTTTCGTACGATTTATTGCATGGGATGCAACGCATGGAATGGAATAATTCTTGCAGTAGCTACTCTGTTAGGTTACTGTCGTGTAATAATTTTTTTAAATTGTTGTGAAGCGTATTCGCAACCTTAAATAGTACTTTATATCCCACCAAAAACATTCTGTAAAAACTAGCCAAGTCTCGATGGTGCTGCTTGTTTATCTCTAAAAAGTAATGAAATCTAGACAAAGTCGTGCCAAGTCTATAATGGTTCCTTACTGCGATTTCTTTATTATTATAGTTAATGTTGTGTGACTTGGCCGTTGAACAATCTTTATTAAGATAATCATACATAAGTATTATTGAAATACGCAGCTTTATTAAACCTACAATTGACTGGTTATAGTTGAATCAACGTTTTCCAAGTGGCAATTTTCCATCGTCAATGGGTAGCGGTTCTGGCGACAGATTGGTGCAACGATATCATGGAGCACCTGGTTTTGTCACCCTTCAACGGCCAAGTCACACAACATTAACTATAATAATAAAGAAATCGCAGTAAGGAACCATTATAGACTTGGCACGACTTTGTCTAGATTTCATTACTTTTTAGAGATAAACAAGCAGCACCATCGAGACTTGGCTAGTTTTTACAGAATGTTTTTGGTGGGATATAAAGTACTATTTAAGGTTGCGAATACGCTTCACAACAATTTAAAAAAATTATTACACGACAGTAACCTAACAGAGTAGCTACTGCAAGAATTATTCCATTCCATGCGTTGCATCCCATGCAATAAATCGTACGAAAATGATTTTGTATTACTTTATACGAACTGTTCAAGTGTGCTTGGTCTCTAGGAAACCTGTTCGAGCCGCCCTGAAATGGTCCTAGCCATTACGCAATCACACAATAGTTTGTTCGCCAGAGATGGATTCTGGGAAATCACTGGTGGATGTTATATTGACCAACTTCTGTCGTTTATTACGTTTCTATTTACTTAGACCATTGCGTATCTGTATTGCTAGTGTATTAGCAATTAATCGCATAAATGGGCTGAGGTTTCGCTGGAATAAACTAGTTTTGTAACTCGTATGAAACAAAAATTATACATGAAATTATTGTAAAAACGTTGTGGGGATGTATGGATGTATTTTACTCATTTTCACAAAACCCTAAAAGTTATACAGGGTGTTTGGCGCATCGTGTGCCAAAATGATTTGGCGGATAGAATGGGTCATTTCCTATATTTTCAGCCCCCATAACACGTTCCATGCCAGATGGCTACTTTTATATAAATTTTTAGTAATTTCACCAAAATACCCAAATCGCATCATTCAATTTCAATTTAAAAAAAAACTACTAGGCATAGCCTCAAAGTAAATATTTTGTTAAGTTTTTACCTGCTTTGAACTTATTGTAAAGTAAAAAAAAGGTTCAAAATTCAAAATTTGAATATCAGTCCGAGTAGAGTCAATGCACTAATTTAAGGAATTTGTGAAGTTGTTGTTATTATTTAAACAAGATTATTATACCGTTTGAATGGGGATAAACTAGAGAAGTTTTGATAAAATCCGAAGATCGCTATCTCTTTTAATTTTTTTATTATAGCCATGTAAACTTAAATGTTCAGTCCATTTTTAACTTTTCGGAAAATTTCAAAGCTGAATTTAAAAAAAACTAGATGATATTTGCCAGTAAATTTAGATTTGATGCAACCCTACATCAATGCACGTCAAAACAAAATATTTACTTTGAGGCTACGCCTAGTAGTTTTTTTTTTTAATCGAAATTAAATGATGCGATTTGGGTATTTTGGTGAAATTACTAAAAAAAATCATATAAAAGTAGCCGCCAGGCATGAAACTTGTTATGGGGGCTGAAAATATATTAAATGACCCATTCTATCCGCCAAATAATTTTGGCACACGATGCACCAAACACCCTGTATAATTAATATTAAGCAATTAAGACCATAGAAAACAGGCTAAATTCAAACCGAATGCCACAAAGAGGTATTGAATCTTTGCGGTGTGGTACGTTGTCTTATTTTTTTCTGCAAATAACATCTGTGAAATGTAACTAATCTTTCTTTTCTTTCTATATTTTACATTTTTCGTCTGACTAACCGGTTTTTGGAATAAATTGACCAACGGCGTGTTAACAGGGATGAAAAGTAGAATCAAGGAAGAGGCGAATATTTATAAGTGAATAGAAGTACTATTTATTGCGCCACGGCGCAATTTTGACTCAACTTCATTGAACTTTCTTTAAGAATTTGCGCCAGAACTTAGGTTGGCACAAGAAAAATTGCTGAATTACCCAGACTACTTAGCTGTACAGGCAGTAAGGAAGCAGTTCGAAATGGTCGGGCCCATCACGCAACCACACAATAGTTTGTTTGCACAGGGCCGCATTCGCGACAAATCCGTCCCCCGATTGTAGGGGTCAAATTGCCCTGAATTATTCAACAGTCGAATGAAGTTTCTATTGTTTTCCCAACTGTATAGTTTTTTTGTGGTCGGGAAAGTTAAATAAACTTGCCGATTTGTTTATTGTTCGAATGGGTTTGTGTTTTTTTCCATGGTAATAAATCATGCTGTGACAAATGTTTCGTAAACATTTTTGAGTGGTAGGAGTCGTCGTTTCAGTCAAATGAAGTCCACTGCTGGACAAAGGCTTCCCCCAAGGTTTTCTATAATGAACGGTCCTGCGTTGTTGTGGTAGGAGTAAAAGATTGTAAATACAGTGACAGCACCTTAAGCTTAACATTGTGGTATCTTATTCGGAGGTAGTAGGAGCGAGTTTGCAAAAAAATATATATTGTCCGATGTGTACTTATCGAAAAAGATGTCCATGACCTTCAATTAAGTAGGTATATTAATCGTTCAAAAATTCTCGTCAAAAAAGACACAAAACATTTTTGACCATTTTTCTATACATATGTTTCTCGACAAGAACATCCCGTAAAATATTGATATCATACATATTGAAACAAGTTTCCCCATCAATCATAGCAGTGCCGATGATAAGCGTATTCCTTTTACGTTTTACTCTTTTACATGTTTTCATGTTAGTGGACATCAAAAGTGACGTGGATTGATTGATTTTCGCATATTGAGTTTTTTACTAGCCGTGCCAAAAATTGAAATAATATTTATGAAAGTGAGATTTGAACTAAACTTTGTATAACAACACTTTCAATATTTGATAGTAGATTTAAATAGATACTAAAACACAAAACGCACCTATGCTCACAGGTAATTTCTTCACTTGAATTTTTCCTAAATTGGAAATGATTACTTCAAGACAACCCAAAAATTGCGTTGACAATAAGTCTGAAATGCTGGACATTATTATTTTAACACGTCTAAAAAGTTCCTAAGTACAATTTGAAACAGCAAGACGACCCGAATCTCTTAGTAAAACAAAAAAAAAATCTAAAAATTATCAAATTCAATCATAATCATACTTGATTGTGAGCCCTGAATCAAATCCTTCCATTCAAATGCGCAAATCCTTCCAATCCGCGTCCCAAATCAACTGTAAAACGATGTTATCTCCAAATCCGTCCCTGTCCTTTTAATTTATCTGTTGAAACCCATGTTTTTGTTCACAGGGACGTTATATCCTCGTATGTGACTCACAAGAACCTCGCAAATTTCACTGTGAGGACTGGGAGCTCGTATAACAACAAGGGAGGATCCCTTTCCAAGGTACTGACCATTTCCGGGGACCTTAGCGTATGTGAATTAAAGTCCGATTTTTAATTCGACGGAATTTTGACAGCTGTCATTTTTTGACAATTCAGAGGTCACAAGCCTTTTTTGCTTTGAATTATTAATAAATAATATGAAATGAAATTTCATCAAGTACAACTTACAAGAATGAACTATTGTTTGTTTTGTGAAATCAATGTACACTAATTATTATGTACATTTTAGAGATTAAATAGAAAAAAACGTGTTTTTAACACAGTAAAACAACATATTATCATAAACGAAAATATGTATTGATCATCAACCATCATTATCGTCATCATAATCAACTTGGATTATAAAATTGGCATCTTGTTAAATTGGTTATTTTATGAAGCTAAGATTTTATTAACAAAAGGATTTTCATAAAAAAGGTTTGTAACCCATGGATTATTGGCCAGGGAGTCCAGTAATAGAAAAATAATTTCCCAATTTTTTTTGTAACTTCAAAAATATGATAATAAAAAATCAAATAACCATTTTGAAATGATCAGTATATTTTTAAGCCTTAGTTTTTCAAGTGAAACCTTAAATTCACGAAAGGATTATTTTTTAATGATAGATCGCCCGGTGCTTTGTCCTGCTGGAAGCTCTTCTGGAAGGACTGGTCTTTTGTTCTAAACGTCCTGCCAGAAGATTATCGCAAGTCCTGCCCGCAGTACGCAATTTGTACGTGTTTGCTTGCTGGTCCTTCCAGCAGTACGGTGACCTTCAAATTTGAACTCATCCTCACCAGAAGTAGTAAACACTTGGTTAGTGTTTATTAAATAAAAAGTCATGTCGTAGAATCATTTTGTTTAACCAGTATTTTACTTTTCTTAATATATTATAAACTTGTTTATCTTCTTTCAACTTAACTAATAGGAACTATAATAAGGAACTTTAAATTAATTACTTTGGTACGTCACTTTGTATTAGAAATTACACCTATCACTTACAAATACACTACAAATTAAAAACAAAAACAAGAAATAAATTATAAATGTTTGATTAGGCTGGAATACTTCACATTCATTATAATATTATCGCCAAAATGTTGCCGACTCCACGCCCGGCGCGTCAAAATGTGTCGCGCGAGCGCGAACGCGCTGCCCCCGTGTATACTCGTGCGCCATCGGGCTCCGACTAACGGTTAGTCGCGTTTTTCGATCTTGGGCACTATTGGGTGAAAGAGAGAGAAACACTCTATTTTTTCGTGTAAATTTGAAATTTGTACAATGTATACTTACGAAACTGTGATCTTTTAATTTTGCGTCCTACCGGAAGTACTTTAAGTCCTGCTGGCAGGACTCCGGGCGATCTATCATTAATTTGTGAAAATGCTCTCCTTTCTTAGTGGGAATGTTTCAATGTTAGCAACACTTCTGAAATGTCAAAATTCCGTCGAATTAAAAATCAGAGTATAGTTATGTTCATGGTATAAGACGGATTTTCCCTAAAACTAAACATATATTTTTTTTATTCATTCAATAGGGATGATGACTGGGTAATGAAATCGAAATTCTATTTAGTCCTGCAGACAGATAATTAGAAAGTATTAGACTCATATTTTTTATTTTATTTCCATAATCGAATAATTACAGTGTATTGAGTTGAAATGTCGCGTGACGTCACTTTTGAGTAAAAATTCTACTCAAGCGTGATGTATCGCGCCATTTCAACTCGATGTAGCACGGTTATTATTTAATTATGAAAGAAAATATAAAATATGAGTCTAATATTTTCTAATTACAAAAAAAAATCTGTCTGACGGACAGATAATTGAAATTTTGTCATTTAACCTATTATCACATCCCTTTCTTTAACAATCACTATAGTTCATGCAACTCACAAAGGCAGGTGAGATTTACTTGTGTGTGTGTACGTATCCATGCACTTATAACGATAGTGTTATGTCTGTCTGATAATGTATGTTAATGTGTAGGTATCCAAACTTTTAAAATACTAATAGTAGCGAGCCAGCCACCACACATTTTAAGCTCACTCGTGTTCGTGAATTGCAACAACTGTAATTAGATACACTCGACATCAAATAAATCGCACCTCCCGCGACAAGCATTTTCAAACGTATGCAACCCCACTTCCTACCAATATTGGCACCATTTAAAAGCCTAGTTCTAACCTTCATTTCATTAAAGGAAAGGTTTTTGCCCCAAAAATGTGTCTTTAGAAGGATCCAGAGTCACTTCTTCAAAAAATAGGTAGTTACGCTAAAGTCAACTTTTATGGCTATAAAACTGTTAAGTTGTGATTAATCGCTATCCATCTGTTAAAAAGGACACGTGAGATCATTATTTGGTTTTATAACCATAAAAATTGGTCTAATTGATCCCATAGGTGGGCCCAAAGTGAGGTATTTTTTCAAGTCACATTTATGGTATATGTTAATCATTTATTAAGAAATTAAATGTGTTTTTCTTTAAGGAAATTTATTGGGCTTTCAAATAACACCAATATTGTTGGGGCACTATGATTGTATCAGAAGAAAATCGTTAAAGTTCGCGTCGCGGAAGGTGCGGTTTATTTGATGTTGAGTATAGTTGACACCGTAAATAAACTAACAATTTGTTGAGAGAAATCAAAATCAAACGCAATTCCCCGAAAATTGTAGTTAAATAAGTGATCCGTCTGCTCGTTTGCCTCCCTATCACATAAAAAAAAAATCACACTGAACAAGGTGTGATTGCCTACTGCAGTTACTTAATATGCTATGTTTAGTGTGATATACTAATGGCTGAATTTCAGTATTACACTTAGGGTAAGTGCACATAGATACCGCCTTAAACGAGCGCCCCATCAGGCGACCGAAACGGGTAACTGCGGTTAGTCCCGGGATTTCCCCTCCGGAATGTCCTCGGGGCCAGAATGAACTGCATTTATTGAAGTGCTGAATAAATAAGGATGTTTTTCCTTTTGTTTTTCTTACTCTTGAGTTATGAGCTTGAGTTGAAACGAAAATGTTTTTGTGCTATTTCTTAAATAAACTTTAGCTCTCATTTTACACAGAAAAGTTGGGCAAAGTTTTGGAAGCAAGACATTTTAGTTTGAATTGGGCAAATTTTTAGTTAGCGCGTGAATTTATTTAGGTTACCCAAAAGTAGTTATTTCATAAAGTATCGTAATCGTAACCCGTAGAGTAGGTTTTACAAGAACTTATTTTGTTTGCCTTTATTTATAAGTATATACAGGCCAAGAGCTTCCTCGTTGTGGATAAAAAAAAAAAAAAAAAAAAAAAAAAAAAAAAAAAAAAAAAAAAAAAAAAAAAAAAAAAAAAAAAAAAAAAAAAAAAAAAAAAAAAAAAAATATTTCTCATTTGACAGCCTGTAACTTCTTGAGGTCGTTGGTCCATTGAGCAGTTGTCTTATCTACTTTTCCCGAGTTTCCATTCGATCTCATAAAGTGGCTGGATAAAAAAATCGGGAGATGGCACTCTTTAGCTCGTCTTCACACGTTGGCTCCAACGTTGGTATCAAAGCCACTCGTCCAACGTACGTCTCTAGAAAATGGTTTTTTTTTTTTTTTTTTTTTTTTTTTTTCTAGACAAGGCAGGTATTTGACCAATTTTGGGAAAGGAAAGGTGGCACCAATGTTGGGAACACGCACTTTGGACGAGAGTCATTGGAACCCGTCAGGTTTCAGTGAGTAGGCCTGTCCATCTGGCAGGGAGAGCCTCACATAACCCACTGATTCCCCCGGGCCAGTGGGTATGCAATTTCATGCATTTCCTGACGAAAAAAAAACAAGAGTCATTGGAACCAATTTTTGGATTTTATATTTTTTTTTATTTTTAAACCGGCAGACAGTGGTGACTGAGTTTGTTGCGGCGCTTCTTCTCAGCACTTGCCAAATGTTTGTCTCGAAGCGCTGGTAGGGCAAAAAAAGAATGAGACATGTCATAGGCTCCTTAAGAGCATTTGACGATTTGCAAGAACTAATTTAATTAGTCTAAACAAATAAAGAAAATTTTGATTTTGATTTTGGAGCCGGCATTGCGTACAGCAGAGGACTGCCCCATAGGCTGACATGGTAAAGCCCGGTCTGTAATCAACGAGCAACGGGCGCCCGCAGTGAGCGTGCGAGCGCGACAGCAACATAATTACGCGCGAGCGATAAGGATGGGTAGCTTGGGGTCATTGGACAAAATTCTACGTGCTCACAGACCAGACTATAATAATAAAAGTGCCTGTATTTAATTCCAGATAAAAATGCTAATAAACAACTTCGACATGAAAGTGTCGGCGGTGAAGCTGGTGGAGAGTCTGGAGTTCGGTTCCCGCGTGGGGCCGGTGCGACTACCAGACACGGAGGACGAGGTCAACCTGGGGTACTTGGCTCAGATCATCGCTTGGACGCCTAGTGGGGTAAGTTAACATAAGAGAAAATAAACATAAATCGTGATAAAAAAAACTGATCTCGTTAGAGGTACAAGAAAAAGAAATGGTGTAAGTTGAACCTTGCAAATGAAGTTTAAGGGGTCTTTCCCACACGGAGATTACCCGTTTTTCAGTAGACGGTTGTTTGCGGGAACTATTTTTACGGGACCCCATTTAGTAGTAGGTATACGTGTTTTAATATCAACAATTCACACGAACATGCCGTTTGCAAGAAACCGATCAGTCAGAAGGGCAGTCGTATTAACACACATTTAAGGGAGTTAGAATTTCCAATTAATAATTTAAATATGGTATCAATTCACATCCTTTTTATAAGCTTTTATATTGCGATTCTCCCGTAGATGTTGTGTGGCAAAAATGGTGGCAAAAGAAACTTCGCGAAAGCAAAGTTCACGAACTCTATTGACTAACTTTCTTCAACCAAAACTAGATTTGAAGGCTGCAATGAAAGTAATTTGATTTTCAGGGCCATTATGAACTCTTTTATACAGTTTAGAATGATTAATTAGTTTATTGGGTAGATACACGAACATAAATAAAGACCCAAGAACTTTTTCGTTTATACTAAGGATAGTTCGGTCAGTTTAACTTCCCCCAGGATAAACTTGACCTTCACTGGTTGGGTTTTTATTGGCGGTCAAGCTGTAGATCCTGGCTACACAGGAGTTGCAGTGGTGAGAACGAAAGGGGGGAATAGTCCCGTTTTAAGGGTAGTTCTAATAATCTGCTTGGTCTTACAGCACATCCGAGTGGTGAACACCCCCTTGATCGAGGCTTCCCTCTGCGAGCCGTATACAAGAATGCTGCCAGGCAACTACATTTGCTCTGGAGGGGTGCAAGATCCGAACAGGCACTTCTGTCGGGTACGTACTCTCATTAAGAACCAAACCAACTAAACGCTTAAAAAAAACAAGTTTTGAGGTATTTAAATATGGAGACAAACACTCTACCGCAATGTAAAAGTAGACAACGCCATCTGTTGGTAACAATCGTAAAAGACTGTACTGAAATAAACACACTATTAGCTGACTAAAGGAATAGGTAAGGGTAAGAAAAATAATTTAGAGCTTGTTATATTGCCTTGAATTGATATTGCTACCTATCATGATAGCAACGAAGCTTAACATCTTTATATGACAGCTACAAGTGTACAATAAAATAATTGTAGAATGTAATTGAATATATTAGAGTTTAGGGCATCAGTTTATTTACATTTTAATTTCCTTGCGAATTGCCATACATCATTTTGCCTTTACAGCTACAAATCTACCACAAATAACGAGCTATCTTGACACGGTATCAACCTGTAGTCTCAACATGCGATATCGTTGTCCAAAGACCCTTCCTTTAGCTTAGTAAAGTGGAGCAGCTATAAAAACTTGTTGCTTGGAAGAAACGGCTGTAGTCAACGTGTCGTACAACGATGTCTTTACTTTTACTTTTTTATAACGACAATGTACGGTCAACAGCACGTCAACGTAAACAACAACTTAGTGGTAGAGGAGCGGTATAGTTGAATCAATATTGACCCTTTTTCTGGCTGTAGTCATCATATTATTACAACGTTGTATTTATTACTTTTTTATCACGACAATACGACAATGTAGTAGGTACTTAGTGGTAGAAAAGCAGTATACCGCTTTTGATTGAACTATAGTTCAATCAATATTTGGCTTTCTTTCAGTACGGTTTCTTAAAGTAGCAATAATGTATATTTTACACTATTCGTTTTGGAGTAGGTAGTACCAACATCTTTTTTTTTTTTTTTATGCATAACAAGGCAGGTATTTGACCACAATCGCACCTGATGTTAAGTGGGATGCAGTCCAGTAACCTTTCGCCAGTCATTAATAACATTAGGTACCTACTAGAGCTTAATTGCTAAAACGTATTAAAAATATCTCTATTTTACGTTACTGACTGTTCGTACAATATCTCTCATAAATCCAATACTTTTTACACTCTTACAGTAATAAAAATGGTTCTTAAGAGTCTAGTCTAACCATAAAAATAATCTTCAAGCAGATAAAATGGGCATAAATTCATTTTATGTTAGTAGGTACTTACTAGCTTTTGACCGCGGTTTCGTCTGAATTCCAGACTCTTCTAGAAAGTTTTAATCCGTTTCAAAGTTATTTTGTATCAAACACATAAATTATAATTGAGTTAAATAAAAACATAAATTATAATTGAGTTAAGTGAAATCAAAAGTTTCTCAAATAAATAATTTCCTTTCAATGCAAATTTTTGCTACAATTTAGCGCATCTCCTTCGCGCCTATTTATTTCGATTAGTTAGTCTTATTTAGTACACAAATATGCGTAAGTTTAAGATTTTAATATAACTTCTACTCACTGTGACGTCACTTAGAAACCACCAACAAAGTTGCAAAATGTATACTGAAACTTCAGCGTTTAATGAAAAAATAAGCTCTCCAAATTCTTAAACCGCTCACCTACAAATATTTCACGCGTGAACTCCGAAAATGGACAAGCGCGATCTGAATCACGCGAAAATGGTTCTAAATACTTAAAACTTTTAAGTTTTCACATTCTGTGTAAAGAGGCTGACAGAGGTCTTGCGCTGCTTCTTCTCAGCATGGCCTTTTTATAGTCCCGAAGCAGTGGTAGGGTTAAAGTATTAGAACTGGGAAGTGTAAAAGCGCGCTACTTTTCACAAAGACTTGTTAAACAACAACCGTAGATTTGAACAACCTATAAAAGAACAAGCTGCAACGACCAACTTAGCTTTCTTACATCCCATACTCACTGCGGGCACCCGTCGCACAGTCGCGACAGCAACATAATTACGCGCGAGCGATAAGGATGGGTAGCTTGGGGTCGTTGGACAAAATTCTACGTGCTCACGGACCGGGCTTTAGATACATTCTGTTTTTAGGCACTTCTGTTAGGTAATTATTAATATCATACAGAACAAATCCTGTGAAAACTATTTGAATTGATAAAAATACTACCTAAGTTTTTCTACTCAATTATCTCGTATGGAGGACAAGTACATCAAACTTAACACAGTGGAGTTTTATCTCCTTATAATAAAAGCCATTTTGCATCAAAAATAGTTTGATGTGCAAATCTACTAATAAACATTTCAAACAAACAGAATGCTTTTAACAAGATCCTTATTTTCTTCTGCTTATTTATATTAATTTGGCTTTATATAAATACAAAATATAAATAAATATAAATATCCTGGGACATTTTAAACTGCGCCGCTAGCCCCAAACTAAGCAAAGCTTGTACTATGGGTACTAGACAACGGATATAAACATACATAAATACTATTTTTTTTTGTAAATAGGTACATACTTAATATACATAGAAAACACCCAGACCCGTCACAGAAATTAAAATTCATCATTTCATTTTCTGCCCGACCGCGAATCGAACCCGGGAGCTCTCGGCATAGTAGTCCGTTCTGAACCACTACACCTCAGATCATAGAATCTATGATCTGAGCACTACACCAAACGGTCGACAAAATTGTATATGTTAATATGTTATGTTATGAAATTTTTATATGTTATATAAAAAAAAATATGTTAGTTATCTATTTCATTGGATTATTATTTAGTTATTTATTTCATTTCACTCTCTATCCCTCAAGGAACCCTAAAACCTGATGGCTTACTTCGCGAATTTCAATTCCGCGGCCTAAATTATGAAACCCCGCGGTCCCCGTCATCTTGGCGAGATATTTCATACTTGGCCTTGGAAGTTCGCTGGAGTCTTCCCGTTTTAACAAGTTATTGCATTGTGGTTATTAATGTTTAACTAAAAAGAAGAGCTAAGTCTAGATCGAGAAAAGACATAATCATAGTGTTGAGGACAGTGAGGGATCAGAGGTAAAAGAGTGAAAAATATAAAAAAATATCCAAGTAAATTCGCGTTTAATTTCGAGACGTTGCTTACAAGACAGCTAACAAAAAACAGATTTATTCTTTAAAAAAAAAAAAAAAGTATAAAAAGCAAAGAGGTTCGGTTTGCCACACATAGTATTTTATTACATCTAGCTTCAGTCTGCGGGTTTGCACGCGTTAATTACGATTTTACACTGATAGAGTTTTTCGCCTGCACAATGCTATTGTTATAGGGATACACAAATAATAGGCAAGCAGACTTTAGAAAAACGTCTCCGCCTCCAACGTAACAAAAAATCTTGCCACGCTAGGAATCGAACCTGAGACCGCAGAGTCTGAAACAGTAGGTCTCATCAGTTATTGAGAGTTGAGACCATCCGTTTGAGACTGCGGTCAGTTAAACTTAGTAGTTAAGCCACTATACTCGTCCCAAAGATTCGGGGCAGGCGGGGCCATAAGTAATTTGAGATGAGATTGTTTATAGGCCTCCGTTACTCGTACTAAATACATAAATAAGTTTATCTATTTTAAAAAATCTATTGAGTCCTCTAAAGTCTAAATCTCTACTCTACAAAATAGAATACAGCCCGCATCCATGCTCCAAGCGTTGACATGTTAAAGAGGGTATACAGTCAAATTTGCGATGGAGGGAGGAGGGTCGTCCTCTGGCAGCACTCAGCGGTATCACGTTTAATATCAAGATATTAATTTTCTTGTGTAGCCATAATGTTATTCCTTTTGCCGTTCGAGTTGTCAAAGCTACGAATATGAAATATTATGTTTGTAACTTAAATAATTATGTGCTTTAATGTTAGTATTATAAAGTTTGTATTTTCCTCCTGGCAATGTTGTGAAATTAACAAAATCACTTAATCCACGATGGTTTTTAACTATATCTGTTTAAAATTATTAGTTTGTTATCTGCATTTATGCCTTAGAAATAAATAAATGAAGTTGGAAATAAATATTGAAGACATTCCTATGTCACTAAATTACAAAATCTGTCGAATTTTGAAACTTTAAATGTTTATCAAATCAAATATCATTTATTTGCATTAAATAGGGATTTCATTAGTGGGTGTTATTACATTTTGTCAGTTGTACTTATGCCTATTTAGCCATGTAAAAATTTTAGCATAAGGTTTGTGGTAGACTTGTCACTGAATAATTATGGAAGAATGCGGTACACTGTAATAAGAGCTTTTGCTCTAACCTAAAATGATAAAATATGATTAACGAGGGCCTGAAATTAACGCTATTACATCACAATGACATGCCATTTAAGTCACACACACACACAATCTTCCTTCAAATTGGTTAACGTAGCTGAATTAAGCTTCGTATACACTAGGGACAAATTACATAGGGTGACTTCGCAAGACACACGCCCATATTCACAAACGATGCTTGCGTGAAGCAGCAAATCGAACGCACAGCGTTGATTAGAACTGTGATTGGTTCGTGTGTCACCCTGTGCGCCACGCGGACTGTGAGGCCTCATAGTAATGTTTGTGAATACGGGCGTTATGATTCATGTAAAGTTATTGACTTTAGAGCATTTATAGGAGCAAAGAGAGGGAAAAATGACTTTTCTGTAAAATTCCAAGAAATTATAGTGTCTTTTTTCTATGAATTACATAATTATGTACTCACGGCTTGACATTTCGGCTGCTATGCTGTTGATATAATACTGAGTCTGCGTGTGACCACGGCTGCAGCACAGCAGCCGAAACGTCATGGCGTGAGTACATACGCCCGCGTGGACGCACAGGGTGACACGCGAACCAATCACAGAGCTCTATTCAACGCTGTGCGTTCGATTTGCTGCTTCACTTAAGCAAGTATCGTTTGTGAATACGGGCGATAATGCAACTCAATATGAAAATGTCGCGTTGAGACCCGTGTTTCTGTTTTATTTGAAGTGTCTTTTTTCTATCCAAGTTGCCAATCTAATTTTTCTTCCCACAGAGAGACAACGGCGGCGCAGTAGTCCAAAACAACACGCTCGTCGGCATCTCAACATTCTTGCACATTTGCGCCATCTACACCAAAGTGCACGCATTCCCCAAGGTGGCCAGTTTCTCCCGTTGGGTGGACTCCGTCATTTGGGACGAAGAGAATCGCCCTACCACTACATCTTTCACCACAACTACCGTCAAACCGACTACGAACGCGACAGAATTGCCTACTCAGAGTCAAACTTTCTTCGCTGATCCCAGAAAGTACTATGTAACTCTGCCGTTTGAGCCAATAAATGTGCCTTTAGAGCCAGCTGAGGATAATTCTGTGATTCCTAGGATGAGTTTGTACGAGTCGTATCTTCAGAGCATGGCTCGGGCCAAAACATCGACTACCCAAAGTCCGAAACAGAGGGAAATGGAGAAGAGGGCGTGGTTGCGCCAATTTGGACGAGGGATGGTGGCGCCATCTTACGCGAGGAAATATGACGCGTATGACTACAACTAGAGATTGCAATCCGGATTATTCGAAATTCGAAAATATCTGAAAAATCCGGATTTTGAGGCTATAAAAAAATCCGGATTTTTACTTTGAAATCCGGTTTTTTCGAATACTTATACCCCAAAAATTTTATCATAAAATCATAAACCAAAATATCTATTGAATGCAACAGGGATGCAAAACAAGCGAAGTTTTGATTGAACGCACCCGCACTTCGTCGCACAACACTCACACCTGCACAATGACGCGTCATTCCGCATGCGTAAGTGAATTCGCTAGTCGGCCAGTGAGTTTTATACGAGACGCTGATTCTGAAACACCATATCGCTGAGTTTTAAAGAGCAGCTAAATCGGCAAATATCCCTTGCAAGTGTAAGTCATCATCATCATCATCATCTCAGCCATAGGACGTCCACTGCTTTCCATGTTGCCTGGTTGGTAGCGGCCTGCGTCCAGCGCCTTCCTTCTACCTTTATGATGTTATCGGTCCACCTTGTGGGTGGACGTCCCACGCTGCGTTTTCCGGTACGCGGCCTCCACTCCAAATTCAAATTATTTATTGCATGTCACTCCAGAACCTTGCTGCCCCATCGGCCGTCAGTTCTGCGTACTATGTGCCCTGCCCATTGCCACTTCAACTTGTATCCGTCGGGCTAGTATGTCAGCGACTATACTTCGTTTACGGATCTCCTCATTTCTGATTCGATCTTGTAAAGAAACACCGAGCATAGCCCTCTCCATAGCACGCTGTGCAATTTGAGCTTCTGTATAAGGCCTATAGTGAGAGGCCACGTTTCCGAACCATAAGTCATCACTGGTAACACACATTGGCGGTAGACCTTAGTCTTCAGGCACTGAGGTATTTTGGACGAAAAGATGTTGCGTCGTTTCCCAAACGCTGCCCAGCCGAGTTGGATTCGACGATTGACCTCTTTCTCGAAATTGGACCTACCCAACTGAATCGTTTGTCCGAGGTAGACATACTTGTCAACAATCTCGAGAATTGAGCTCCCAACCGAAACTGGGTAGGGCGCAACATGGACATTGGACATAAGCTTTGTTTTCTCCATAATATTCATCCGCAGGCCAAGTGTAAGTAGAGATCTTCAACCTTGCTCATCAAATTCACCCAGCGGATCCGATTTACTTAGGTACATTAATTCATCTCGAAATGTTATTGTATGAGAATGGGGGTGATTGTGGAGAGATCCTTAAAAGAGTTTTAAACAGGTTGTTGGCTATACCGCCAACCATTTAGCTGGGTTGATGATGGAGTCAAGAGGTGACCATAGGAACTCTTAAACGAAACGGCGGAATCGCATCGAACTTGGGTTCGTTGGATTTGTCTTTTCGAGCACTTTAGTGCTAGATGATGCCCAGGGTCCTGATGATGTATTCGGGAGGTGGCCATAGGAACTCCTAAACGAAACGGTGGAAACTCATCGAATTTGGGTTTGTTGGATTTGTCTTTTCAAGCACTTAAGTGCTAGATGATGTTCAGGGTCCTGATGATGAAGTCAGGAGGTGGCCATAGGAACTCCTAACCGAAACGGCAGAAACGAAAGAGCACTTTGGTCGTAAATAATGACCAGGGCCCTGAGATTGAAATACAACTTAAAAGTGTAAGATAAAATTATAATAAAAAAATGAGCTCCCCTGGCCTACCTGGAAATCTTTATAGACTTCGGACAGGTCTAGTCTAGTAAGGACAATCTGTTCAGGTGTCAGGTAGGGATTCTTAGATGGATCAAACTTGGAGTGCAAGTGTGGTTTTGTTCCCCAGTCGACGAAGCACATGATGTCGTGCCCTGCGTGCTCAAACAACTGCAAGCAGCAAGATTTAATGAAGGCTACTGACAACGCCACTCTTGTGGCAGAGTTTTGGGCTGACGCTGTGTAGGTTTGTTGTCGACACGACAAGAAGAAGAATAAAAAATATATTTTAAAGGTACAAGCAAGTTTTTATTCTGAAATGCAGTTGTACTAAAACGAAAAAAAGAGGATTAAATTCCATGCGCGATAATAAAATAAAACGCTTTTCTTCAATAACTTACATCTTTTTGAAAAAAAAACTACGTTTGTTTAAATTAAATTGATGGTTTAAAAAATTTACCTAATATTCGAAAAATCCGGATAATCCGGATTTGTACGTAACACAAATCCTGAAAACCGGATTTAAGAAAAATCCGGATTTTGCAATCTCTAACTACAACTAATGTGTACTGAGCTTTATGGTAGGTTGTGTAAATAAATGTTGTTAAGTACAAATAAGATGGCTTATTTTTATGATAGGTACCATACTGTAGCTTAGGCGGTTATCACACTGCGCCGCGCTCCGTCGCGGAGCGCGGTGCTACAGATTTATTCATTGTACGAGTATGCAAGTACCTCAGTTTGTATAGAAAACACGCGTGGCACTTCACACTGACAAGTTGACAACGCGTCCGCGCGCATGATTTTTTATATGAAATCATGCGCTCCGCGACGGCACGGTAATACTATCATACAGTATTGTAACTTCATATAAACGGACGAAACGCGAGCTTTCCTTCGAAATTCAAATCTCGGTATGCGCTCGACATGCAAAAGTCGGGGGTGTCGCGAATGTGCCACAGTAATAAACGGACGATGTGTTGTTTTTTAAACAGTAAGCGCTCTTTTTTTTTTAAAATAATTACAAGTACCTATTTATACAGGGTGTTAGGTAAATGGGTTTATAAACCGACACTAGCCCAGTTAACATTAAATGGTATGGTGAAGTCAGTGATATCATCATTTTATTTTTTGAATTTTCATACAAAATAAAATTTATAAAATCAGATTGGTATGAAAATTAAAATTATTAAAATGATGATATAATTTTTCTTACATCACCATACCATTTATATGCACATGTTAACATGGGCTAGTGTCGGCTTGTAAACCCATTTACCTAACACCCTGTATAATAATCAAGCATTTTGTACGCCTCAGTCGAGGCGCATACATTTTACGGTCGCCGCAAATTTATAAGATTTGTTACTAAATCTTAACACAATATATTTTTTTAATTAAATCTACTAATCACAAAACTACGTGCATTTTTATCCTATTTCTATCACAAAGTATTTTAACTATTTGTCAAAATAAAATAAAAAATTACATTCACAAAACTAGATAAAAATTCTTAGTAGGCAGATGTAATGAATAGGGTCTGTAGGTGGGCAGCCCTCTCGCATGTTGTCATACCGTGACGTTCCACGCGGCTGTTGACATTTATTTCAAAAATATAGTCGAGTTGGAATACTGTATAGATAGTATTACCGTGGCGACGGAGCGCGGCGCAGTGTGATAACCGCCTTACTCCCATACCTTTATAATATTATACAGGGTGAAATTTTGTACTGCCGTCTGCCACCTGAAGGGAAAGTACTCATAATACTGTAGATAGAAAATATTAAACATTTCTTAATTTAAAAAAAAAGATAAGATTTCGAAAATTCTTGTATCTTAATCTACTACTGTCACATAATTTACGTGATTACGTACCTACATAAAACTATGTAATCTAATTAACTTTTGCGAAGCCCCAATGTAACCTTGTTGGTGTTCAAATAAATAAATAAATAAATAAATAGACATCACTCTCACAAAATACAAATATAGGTACTAATTTTCTCAAGCACTCTCTACTACATACCCCAGAATGATGATATATTACCAGCCCCAAGCTACAAAGTAGGCCTTCCCCAGAAATATACAAAGTTCCCAAGAATATAACCCAGTATTTATGCGACGTACTGAATTACCTACTTATATAAATATCCCCGTCTCCCAAGATAGCGGCAAGTTGTGTTCGAGTGGGCAGAGTTTTACCCGAATACATTTTTAAACACACTTTTTATGGGGCCAATGTCTGCCTGGACCAGTGGTTAGAGACGGACTAATAGAAAGTGGGTTCAAGGTTCGATTACTAACTTGAGGCACAGTGTAAAAGTGTTTTTTGAGTTTCGAAGGTTACATTAAGCTGTCTGTACATTCGATTACCTATTTGGGATAAATTGTTAATGGTTACAAGCTGAAGTGGCAATGGTATTCGATTCCCGGGTATGAAAATCTATGAATGCAGTTCTCTTTCATAGCCCCATTTAAGTTTCTTGTATTTAGGCTAAGTTTTTATTCAATAAATTTATCTTATCTTATCTTATCTTTCTTTTAAAAAAAAAGGAATGTTTTCTTTGAGTAAAATTTTCTATCTACAGTATTAAGAGTACTTTCCCTCCAGGTGGCACTACAAAATTCCACCCTGTATACGTTGAGAGATTGATGTCAAATTATTTTATTTTATTTCAAAAGCTCCTGCGTAGGTGCCGTTCAGAAATACACACCACAAACAGCCAAATACCGACTTTAGTTAAGCCTTTTACAGTGTAATGGATCCATTGAGTCAATCATTTGATATTTAGAAATGTCACTCACTTCCCAATATCCCTATTTATTACGTTGACGCTTTTAGCTTTTAGTAAATGTCAATGACACACCAACATTCTAACAATCTATATTTAAAAAAGCGAAAGGTCACTGATTGACTGACTGACTCATTCACTCGTCACGAAATCTCAGATACTACAAGTGCTAGGAGTCTCAAATTTTGCATAGGGGTTCCTTTTAGAACGTAGCTCACAAAGACGGGATTTTGCAAAATTCAAACTCTAAGGGGGTAAAACGGGGTCCACGCGTAGAAAGTCGCGAGCAGCCTACAGCCTAGTTTACCTATAATTTTGAGCGTAGTGTGTTCAGGCAGAGTAAATACAAATGAGTAGGTCATCTTCATAGAAACGCACCGAGCGCGGTTTGTATGTGAGCGCGCCAATACGTATGCGGCGCGCACGCACACACTGGCAAAATTTAGCGTTGATTTAGCGGTGAGTTGCCCCGAATTTTGTCAATATATACATATATACATAATGACCTACTCATTTGTATTTACTCTGGTTCAGGTTTCCCACTAGGACCGACCATCAGGTAAAGGTCGCGGGAACTTGGATACGGGCAGCGTAGGACCGGTCGTTATTGAAATCCTTGGGGGAGGCCTTTGTCCAGCAGTGGACGTCATTTGGCTGACACGAACGATTGACTTAACACACTACCTTTCTATAATAGGTAGGTAGGTTTTAAAGGTTTGTTTGTCACCTGTCATCCGCTTTGCAATGGAGGTAAGTCGAACCTTAATTTCGAACTCCTCCTATGTTTTTCTGATTAATTTCGTTGCGGGTCCAATGACAGTTTAACTTTCCCCCGGGACAAACTTGACCTTCATTGGTTGGGTTTCTGTGGCGGTCAAGCTGTAGATCCTGGCTACACAGGAGTTGCAGTGGTGGGAACGAGAGGTGGGAATAGTCCCGTACCTTTCTATAATCAATAGCACTAGAGATTTGTTTTTATTTTATCGAATACGATAGCGTTAAGTGTCACCTACTTTTTAAAACCCTGACCCAGCTACTATGACGTCACTCCGTCCATTTCACTCTCACAAGTGTAACTCAATAAAGGGGTGCGTTCGCACTTCGCACCATCTGCTCTCTGCTATGACGTCACATGACGTCACAATGCAAGTCAGAGTCTGCCTCTGGCGCTTACTACCTGATACGTAAAGCTATTCTCGCCTCTCGAGTAAACAGCAATATCTTCAGGTATTCATGAAGACAGAATTTATGCCACTATACAAAATTATACAGGGTGACAAGGATACTCGAATTTTATTTAAAAAAAATTCACTGGACTCAATTTGTTTAATGACCTCTCTGACTCTTTCAAGGAATAGGTTGAGTATCCCTGTCACCCTGTATAACATGTAACAACGTAATGTTTGTCTCGAAGCGCTGGTAGTAGGGCCCAAAAGATCAGGAGACATCTAACAGACTTTAAATTTTCATTTTCATAAAAGTAATTCGCGCCACTATGTTGGAAGGTTTTTAATTACATCGGAGTAGCTCTTAACCTGCATCTAAACTTGATGGAAAATGAGGATCAGGTAAGTCAAAATCGGTCCAGCTGCTTTGGAAATTAGGCGAAAGAGATAAACAGAAAAATAATTAAAGAATAGTTACATTTAGTTATTTCGTTTAAACTCCAATACTTTAATAGTAACGTTGACGTTTCGGCTGCGATGCAGCTTGTGACCACGGCTGCAGCATCGCAGCCGAAACGTCAAGACGTGAGTACATAATGTATAATAACTCAATAATAAACGTCGCGTTAAGACCCGTCTTACTATTTTAGTTGAAATGGAACGCGAAAGATTAAAATCTTATACTCCCTTACTTTCTTTAAATAAAACCTGTACTTTTTACATAAAAACAGCCTCAATTTCGCTTATCTCAATACCCTATTAGATTATATCACCAATAAGTTGTTCCATTCCCGTTCCAGCCAAACTTGGCCGCGACTTGGCCACAACTTGGCAACATATTTATCACCACAAACTTCCAAGTCCCTAGTTGACAAACACGAAACTGTTGAACACGTTTTACTCGTTGGCATATTGAATATTGTAAACATTTATTTTAAATTGTACTTACATTGTGTAATACATAATAATACCAATGTGATTAGTATTTTAAAGTTGTTGTTTGTTAGTTTTCAGGGATTTAGAGGTACCTAAGCTGAGGACTATGGCTACCTGACTAAACTTTATAAGTTTGTTTTTGTAAATTCTGCCTGTGTCTTATTTGCGTCAGTAAAATTTTTCTTTCTTTCTTTCAAAAGGTCGATCTGTATATTATATCGGCTGTTGCTGTATCATAAATCTTATGGCAGACAGTTAACATTTTCAGTGAAAACATCAACCATTATGTTTCCATTACAACAAAAATTAAAATTGAAGGGGCCGTAGAGTTAGCTAAAAAATCAAGGTAAAAACGAAGATCAGTGTGCTTACCATGAGTTTCCGTCAGGTTATGCTCGCTAACGACTGCGTAAAAAATTATATCTATGACAGATTTTACTTTCAAGAACTAAAATCTTCATATTTGTACCTACGCTCTAGCGAGCACACCTAACGTAAACTCATGGTAAGCACACAGAGCTTTCGCCTGAATTCACGAAAATACAGACAGATACTTTACAGCAGTAATAATATCAATCAAAATGAACTACCGATCCGTGGCTGGATACATAATCTTTCACGGATTCACAAAACTGAGCTAAATGTAGAATTTAAACAAGAAAAATACGTCTTTCATCTACATCAACTTGATCAACATCTTGTACGTGACTTCATAACTTATATTCGACGACAACACACAGCCTCCGCCAAAAAAATTTAATATTACCAATATACATAGATGGTGCCTGTTCCTCAGTGATAAGAATACTCCAGTTTTAGAGGCTTTCTTCATTAACCAAGTATTCAGGGCACGTACACATTAGATATTTAAAGCCTTACGAGGTAACAATTGTAAATAAACCCCTCCGTTTTTATTGCAAGGGCAAGGTCTACACAATACAAGTTGGATCAGTTTCACCACTATAATATCATCCACAAGGTGGACTAACGATCTCATAAAGGTAGCAGAAAGACGCTGGATGCAGGCCGCTACCAACAAAATCATTGGGGGTGGCCTATGTTCAGCTGTGGACGTCCTGTGGCTGATAATTATGATGATGAAATAAAATCATTGCAGGCGGGGCAGATAGCTCGTAGAGCTGGTGGCCGCTGGGGCAGAAAAGTTCTTGAGTGACCACGGGCTGGAAGACGTAGTGTGGGCAAGGTAATACTATCATACAGTATTGTAACTTCATATAAACGGACGAAACGCGAGCTTTCCTTCGAAATTCAAATCTCGGTATGCGCTCGACATGCAAAAGTCGGGGGTGTCGCGAATGTGCCACAGTAATAAACGGACGATGTGTTGTTTTTTAATCAATAAGTGTTTTTTTTATAAAAATAATTACAAGTACCTATTTATACAGGGTGTTAGGTAAAAGGGTTTATAAGCCGACACTAGCCCATGTTAACATTTATGCATGTAAATGGTATGGTGAAGTCGGTGATATCATTTTTTTTTAATTTTCATACAAAATAAAATTTATAAAATCAGATTTGTATAAAAAGAAAATTATGAAAATGATGATACATATCAATTTTATGACTTCACCATAATATTATGCACATATTAACATAACCTAGTCTCCGCTTATAAACCCATTTACCTAACACCCAGTATAATAATCAAGCATTTTGTACGCCTCAGTCGAGGCTCATACATTTTACGGTCGTAAATTTATAAGATTTGTTACTAAATCTTAACACACATTTTTTTTTTAATTAAATCTACTAATGCCAAGGCAACATGCATTTTTATCCTATTCATTCACAAAGTATTTTGTTTGTCAAAATAAAATAAAAAATTTCAATCACAAAACTAGATAGAAATTCTAAGTAGGCAGATGTAATGAAAATAGGGTCTGCAGTGCAGGTGGGCAGCCCTATCGCATGTTGTCATACGGTGACGTACCGCGCGGCTGTTGACATTTATTTCAAAAATATGGCCGAGTTGGAATACTGTATAGATAGTATTACCGTGGTGTGGGCAAGCCCCCCACTAGGTGAATCGATGACCTGGTGAAGATTGTGGGAAGTAACTGGATGCGGGCAGCGCAAGATCGGTCGTTATGGAAATCCTTGAGGAAGGCCTTTGTCCAGTAATGGACGTCATTTGGCTGAAACGAACGAATGATGGTTAGCATTTTAGTACCTTACTGAACCTTTTTCCACTGTGGCTTATATTAGGCAGTTTATATGCGAAGAGAGGATATTGGGTCGGCAGGCCGATACTCCGAGTCTAGAGGAATTTGTCAATATGCTGGAGGGTGGCAACACCGCTAAACCAGGATATATTGCGGAACAATGTCACTCTGACATTCCGTTGGCAGCTACTGTAAGGCTGGGTTGCACCATCTTACTTTAACTTTGACAAACGTCAAAAATCTGTCAAATCCCATACAAAAAGCAGCGGTTATCGTCATAGTTACTGTCAAAATTAGGTGGGGCAACTGAGCCTTAGTGTAGAAACTACTATACCTACTTACTGTTCTGTAACTTATAATAATGAAGATTTTGTAGGTGGGTAGGTACATTAAAGCCATGTATGTACTATGAGTGCTACGAGTATATACCATTTATCAGCCTCAGAGCCTGGAATACCTAGTACCCAAAAACTAGCAACTAAATTAAGCAATTGCTTAAGGCATCACGTCTTAGGGGCTCCAAAAAGAGCCCAAATTAATTTTGTAGCTCATGAACACTATTTTCCGCGAATTTAGAAAGTCGCAAGTCGCATTTAGGTGTAAACACACAAGTGTGAGTTGCTTAGGTCATGTAGTAGTCTTAATCCGGCACTGCTGACAGCCTAATTAACCGATTGAAAACAAATAATTTGGTAGAGACTAGCTGGTGTCGGAATTAGAAAAACTTGTCCTGACTTTAATTCATCATCATCATCATCATTTCAGCCACAGGACGTCCACGTCCTGACTTTAATTACTTGTCCTGAAATCAATTGAACACGTCTTTTATGTAGAGTTACGAGAATAGTGCTAAAATCGTCGAACTTACGACTTAATGACCTACTGAATGTACACCCATTATGCAAGCACTGACAAATCCGTTTAGGTAGGTACTTACGCAATAAAAATAAGATAATACGATAAAAATGTCACATGTGAAATACGACTGTTATTAGTTCTCTGGGGAAATATATGGAATATGAAAAAGAAATATGCCCATATACGAGTCGATTAGGCACGTCGTTCAAGTTACGTTAACGATGTTGAACACTAGTGTTGTGGTAATATTCGTAACTAAAAATTCTGATAGTGACGAATATTCGTACTAAAACTTTAGCTACTTTGGATTCACCTCTTGTTCCCACGGCCACATCTGTGGACCATTATTATGAACTAAGAGCCAGTGAACGCCAAACCTACGTTATTTTACAAAAGCTGAAAGTTTGTCAGGGCATGCTCCCAACATAGGTAAGAACGTTGGACCAACCTGAAGTATGGGTAGTCGTGGCTTTGGTAGCTACCCGAAAAATTTGTCTTGCAAGGCAAAACTACCTGGCTGATGAGGACACAACATTTTATTATTGCCCAAATATTATGTCAGGTGCATGCGCTGACACACTTTCAGCTTTTCTAAAATAACGTAGGTCCGGCGTTCACTGGTTCGTTAGTCCACTGGCTTTTCTTCATCCCGTGGATTTTTTCATCCAGTCACTGCCAGACAACTTCTTAAAGTTGTCGGCCCATACAGTATACAGTGGTCTATTCCACTTTGATGTCTTGACTTCTTCCATGGGTGATCAAATCTAAATGATCAAAGTGAAATAGTCCCATACAGCTTTAAACTACGTTCACCGTGATGTGATCACCATTGGAGAACCCTTCGTCAGTTCTGCGACAGTCGAGGAGTCATAAAACGTTCATAATAATCTAAATCTGGAAGCAACATTCGCATTCGCATTCGTGCAGTGTCATGCATTCCCATCACTATGGCAAGCGGCAATTTAATTGGACTAAAACGCCATTTCGATGATCTTGTACCTACAGCCACAAGTACAGCCATACTATTTATACAAAGTGATTGCTTCTGTTCTTAGTGTAATTTTATGTAAAGTGCTTCGTTGAATGGTACTTACAAAAAGTTGTTTAATATTTCTAGTTATTTTTACGCATCCCCACCGACTCCTACCCAACCCAATCCAAGAGCAAAACTGTTTAAAAGCTAGCTTTTCTTTTTACCACAACCTTAGATTAATAAAACCTAGATGGATAGTCTTCATACAAACGCTTCGTCAAGAGTGAGGCAAAAATCTTATGTCATTAGTGTCAATTTTGTTGGGGAGTGTAGACAGTGAAGGCGATTTTCCCGAAAGTAGGGAAATTTTTAATACGTTTTTAATTATTTTATAATTAACAAAAACAAAACGCATCATGTACTTACTTATTTATTGAATTCAAAGTACCTACCTAATAACAATAAGATAAATCGACTTAAAAGTCTCGATTTCATAAAAAAGAAAGTGTATTTGTACGGCTAACAATTGGGAAATAAATTTTCTTGTTATCTGGTATCATTCCCGTATTTAATTTTTGAAAGCCAAATTCAAGCAAAATACGCTTCGAATTGTAGTACTTACTTATGAAATGTAACACTGGTCACTTTCTTTCGTTTTTCTGATGTATTTTAGACACCCTTTCACAGCACAAACCGTTTTAATTGATTAAAATTCGTCGGACGTGTTTACCAATTTTTCACTTTGACAGTTCATGTGACGTTTACGGGTGAGCCGTGCCGGCTCCCTAAAAACTGCCTCACCTTTCGTGCACTGACTATCTATCTAGGTTTTATTAATCTAAGACCACAACCATTTTCACCACAATCGTGCTGCCGAAACCATTTGTCCCTTATCACAGATATGAATAAATATGAATTGTGGTACCCTAAAAATATGAAGCTCAATCATGTTACTGGTTTTGTTGAAGTCTCATAATTCACTTTTTTGTGTAAGTAATAAAGTACGTATGCAATTGCCGGCTATAATAGTGAACGCTATACCTAAGTAGGTAATATAAATGTGAATTGAGGAAATATATAAGTTTTTAATGTCAAAGCTTAAATATTTTACCTTAGAATTAGAATATTCAGTGTTTTATAGCTTGCATTTATAAAAGTGACGTATTTGCTTGCAATTTTTGTCATTAAAATAATTGCGTTGCAGAATTCACTTGAGTATAACAAAAAAGAAATGTAATGAAAAATTTTGAATCACCTTCTGCTTCTCATTTCAATCAGAATATGTATGACGCAACTATCGCGTGCAGTGCAGAGGCGTGGCATGACACTAACTGGAAGAAACAGCCTCTAGGCATTAAGTCATCCATTATATTTGATACAGTCAACTTCAAATAGTTAACACCCAAAGCGGCCAAAAAGTTACACAACCTTATTCTTTGAACAAAGGCGTGTGAATTTTTGGCTACTTTGGGTGCCACCAGAATAAATACAAATGAGTAGGTCATCTTCATAGAAACACACCGAGCGCGGTTTGTATGTGAGCGCGCCAATATACGTATACGGCGCGCACGCACATCCAAAAATTCGGTGCAACCACGACTGGCTCGCTCCCCGTTGTCAGTGAGTGCCGGCGCGCCGCATACGTGTTGGCGCGCTCACATACAAACCGCGCTTGGTGCGTGTCTATGAAGATGACCTACTCATTTGTATTTACTCTGGTGGCACAAACTATTCGATGCTGACTGTACCATCTATTGCTATGTGCAAGTAATAGTTGTTGTCGTCAAGAGACGATAACTTACGTCTTCCGCATCCTGCAATCACAAAAAAATATGTTAGTCACAAATTAAAATATTTTCGGATGTTTGGTCACCCTATTTTTAGGCCATAAAGGCCGTACTCGAAAAAAACGTCTTCAATAAAAAGTAAAAAATAAAATAAAAACAGACCTGCTCAAAATCCAATGTTTTTTACTTGTGCAAAACTACAAGTATTTTACGATTATTTGTTGTTTTACGAGTACAAATCATAAAAACAAAACACCTTTCAAACAAATAAACTAAAAAATTACAAACTTATTCTCTCTTTGCGTCAGGGTTTAAAAAAGGTTAAGTGTTGCCCTTATAAGACCTTTAATCATGATTCATGACGTATCATATTTAAATCTTTTTACTAAACATAACTTTTCACAATTAACCGAATATTACTCGTTCTTCTCTTATTTTTGCATAGAAAAAAACATAACCGGCCTACAGGCGCAGTCGGGCAATAAATATTAAAAAATAAATTGTTAGGATCGTCCTTTCTTCGTTGTAGTTTTTAGTGTTTTCGAAGTGATTAAGAGCTTAAACAAAACATAGGTTCTATTAATTAACAAGCAAACTTTAATTTTCCTACTAAGGACTCAGAAATACCTAAAGGTAGACCGTACAATCGAAGCATATGACTCAAACGACTATGCAAATCGTATGAGGATTCCAACATCTCCACCGCAATAAAGCTGGAAACCTCCCGCCTTGCGCTGATCTCCTGGTACTTTCATTTGCATTCCGTGGTTATTTATAGTGTAATTTAAATCCCATCAAAAACAATACTTGTCAAAAAAACCAAGTCTCGCAACTCAGTTGTTCTACGGTAAAAAGTTGTGAGATCCATGTAATACCAAGTCCAGGCCAGGAAATCTTTAACGTTTTACATAAATATATTGACTTGGCCATCGCAGTAAATAATTTAATTTACACGTGTTTTCATGCGATGGCCAAGTCAATATATTTATGTAAAACGTTAAAGATTTCCTAGCCTGGACTTGGTATTACATGGATCTCAGAACTTTTTACCGTAGAACAACTGAGTTGCGAGACTTGGTTTTTTTGACAAGTATTGTTTTTGATGGGATAGTCAGTGAGTGACAAAATTAAGTAACTTTGACCCGTTATAATTCTTAAACTACTGGTTCAAATTGAATGAAATTTTAAATATACCGTGTCTTTACAATGCCTGCATAGCTAATGAAAATTCAGCCTTCTAGTTTTATCCACAACGAAGTTACAGGCGGTCGAAAATGGCCTGAATTGCTTCGAGAAAAGGATGGTACGGCCGTGCCGCTTTTTTGCTCGACTTGGTGGGATAAACGCATAGAATAAAAGGTTTGCGTTTGCGCTCACTAGTTGGCGCCATTGTTGACTGAGGTCCTAATTCGCCAGTGGCGCCAACTGGTAAAAGAAAATACAGTAGCCTTGTTGTTTCAATAAACGTTTACAAATTGGCGCCACTGCTAAATTCATTAGCAAGTGACAGCGGGTTTACGCCGAAAAACGCTATCGGATCGAATATTGCCATTCCTCTCACGCAAAGGAAACTGCCAGCTAGTGCGACGGTGACAGATAAGCTCGAAACCACGTAAACGGCGATTCATAGTAGCCCTAAAGGTTCATAATAACCAGCGGCGCCAACTGGTAAATGAACAAAATCATTATTGTTCTATTGTTAAAGAGCAAATCAGTTGGCGCCACTGTCACCACTAGCAAGTAATTAAACCATGCTAGCTAGCGGTGCCAACTGGTAAATAAAACATTCAATCATTCTTATAGTGTCATTGAACCTACGTTAAGTCTTACCTACTCTTAAAGGCGCCAACTGGCGAGCGCCATTAGCAATAGGGGTTAATATTACCTTTATCTTTAAAATGTCGATAAACTTGCATATTTCACACTCAAAGCTTACGAGCGCTGGCAAAGATCCCAAAAAATCACGTAGGCCCTTGGTGATAAATTCAAAGCTTTAGCCGTTGAAAATAAAAAATATTACCTTTATGATTTCGATATATCCATATTTCAGCCATACTTTAATAGTTCGCGACCGCATATTTGCAATATACCGTCTGCAAACGTCACAAGTCGCGTAAAGCCAAACTCGACGACGTTTTGGTAGCGTCAACAAAACATCGTTGTGCCATTAGCACATTTGCGATAGGGTGACTACGCTGTAGAAATATGTAATGGATATATAGAATACTTTTTATTACAGGTAGACAGAAAACAGTTTTTTATTTGGAAAAAAAGCACCTGTTACAACTCTAGATGCCTGACTGATTGACACTGGGGGCGTTTGGCAGAAAATAACTCTAGCTAGCGCTAATAAGAACAAAGGCGTCCTTTAAGCAGTAAGTGCTGTCATTTAAAAAAAAAATGGAAAAACGCCACTTTTGAAGTTTCGGCGGTTGCCATGGCAATCGCCTTTTGCAAACAATATCTAAGAAGCGCTATTTTCCTATTTTCTGCCAAACGCAGCCAATATAATACAATTACAACAAGTAATACTAAAAGGAGAAGGGATATTTAGGAGATTACTTGTAGGGCAAAGAAATAGTAAAGATTTTGAAAAACGGTTATTTTACTTATATAGAGAAGAAACGCTACGGTTTCGTAGTATTTCGTATAGCATTCGTAGGTATGTCGTTAAAATTACAAAGCTTTAAGATTTTACATGCCCGTTTTTCATTTATTTTATTTTATTTTATTAGGGATAACAAACAATTGTACAAATCCAATCACAGTTCTAGCTAAGTTTGAATCAAGTTTTAAGCTACGTTGTTTATTAGTTTCATACAATAATCCTGCCAAACTTTATGCTATGGCCACCGTAGTATATTCAGTGAAACGCAAACATTTCTGCTGAGAACAATAACATACTATATTAGAGTCATATATGTGATATGTACACGACAATAGCTCGTAAACGAGTTGAGATATGTTATTAGTAAGTATGTATTTGCTCTGAGGTGTTGTTAATACGATATAGTGCTAGTGAAACCTACAACAGTGTATGGAGGAAGAAAATTATAGACGACTATTATGTAGTCGTATTTTGCTACTGAAATACGAGCTTTGTTGCTGAAAACTGGCACATACGATTCGGTAGGTTCTACCTACCTTTGAAATAATAAAGACCCGAATTGCTTGCTTTATAAAAAAGTATATTGTAGCTACTAGGTAGTTACTTCAGACACAACATGGATTGTAGTTTAGCTCAGAATTCCTGTAAAAAATAGAGTATCACGCCCGTATTCACAAACATTACTATGAGGTCTCACAGTGCGCGTGGACGCACAGGGTGACACACGAATCAATTACAGAGCTCTATTCAACGCTGTGCGTTCGATTTGCTGCTTCACTTAAGTAAGCATCGTTTGTGAATACGGGTGTCAATGACGAAGAGTGCTAAGCACCTAAGGCCTAACATACACTGTCATCATAAAATGTAAGCAATCATAGGAAAATACAAATTAATTTAAAGTTACGTTACGTCAAAGCCAAATTCTGTGTTAATATTTTTAAGAACAGTCAGCGTCAAATAGTTCGTGACTCAAAGTAGCCAAAAAGTTGATAACACAACCTTATTCCAATCGTAACAAAGACGTGTTGCGAATTTAAGCCTTGATCACACGTACCGAGCAAACGGGCGAGACAGTGCTCTCGGCCGAGTATGTATGTCGGTATGTATGAACATTAGAGATGAGACGTATTTACTAGAACAGATCCACACACTAGGTATTTTACAGTACTAGCAGGCCTGTTCATCTCCGCGAGTTTACATCGAAAACAAAACACGCACGATTGCCCCCTACAAGAGTACTATTCGACAAGGCCTCACATACGAGCGAACATTGACTCACGCACGCGTATTCTTGTGTATGATGGAAAAAAATAAAGAAAATGGTGTACTAAATACTGTGCAGTATTTAACTGCCTAAATAATAATAAAAACACAGAATGTACTTTTTTAAGTTGCCTCAAGACACTGAGAGGTAAATAAGTAGTTAATATTATTCATGATAATTCATGCTAAATCATGTATTTCCTCCGCCATTTTCTGCAGATTGGCACCTCACGTCACATCATTTTACCGAAGTCAGCCCTATAGCTTCGGCGCAGTACCGATCACTGACGTTTGTCAACAAAACTTCTGACAAACTTGCTTGACTCTTGAGACAAGCTAAATTACACCATATTGTTAATGACATTGAGCATACATTTTTTTAAATACCTTCGCGAAGTAAAACTTCTGTACGTAGTACTTATTATTATTCTGTGGTACTAGGCGGCACCTATTCCAATTTTTTAAATACTTGACCCACCTAGTATTTTATAAATTACACGATTTCCGACCCTACCATCAAAGTAATAGAGGTTATTATTGCGTAATCCGTAGTCGTGTATTACGCGCACCTAGTATTTCTCGCTAAGCTTATGTGCGAACGTAGAGATTCACTCCGTCTCTGTCTGACCAAACAAATTTGAGCGTGACGAAGCAAACGCACACAAACGTAGTCAAACCATATTCATGTAAATAAGAAAAAATATGTAAATATTTTTATGAAATTGATATCTTGTAAATACGCCAACTTTTAAGTTGACAGTCCTAAGCCTGTTGAAGTATGAAGGGAGGAATTATTATTCAATTTCAAATTGCATTATTCATACTACGGTTAAGTTGTATCTTTTCAAAGAAAATTGTATTTTAAAGTCATATTACGTAGATTAGTCCGCACTAGTCGCGTCAAGTATGCTAAATTACTACGTACTAGGTGGAATAGGTATTTGGATCGAGTATTAATAAAAACTAGGAATAGGTGCACCTAGTATCAAATTTACCTAGTATAACCCATCTCTAATGAACATTACGCCGAGTGCTCGGCCGAGCGCTCGAGTATGTGACTCACCCAACTGTCTCGACCGAGTAAACATTTTACTGTCTCGCCCGTTTACTCGGTACGTGTGATCAAGGCTTTATTGGCTACTTTGGGTCTCACGAACTATTTGACGCTGGCTGTACAGTATTTTGTATATGTTCACAAACCAGTTCAATAGGTTGACGGGTTGAAAGCTTCAGAACGTAATTAAACCTCGAATTCCATAGTTTCAATGAGCGAGTACGATTTGCGTCGCTTATGCACAGTGGAGGGGTATGTAGTTGGCTTGGTTGGAATGTTCTTTTACCTATATGAGAAGAAAGAAGGCATTTTAATAGGGCAGAAATGTACCATCCTAGACTGCATCTCACATCACGTGTGTTTGGAGTCAAATACATGCCTCGTTGAAAAATACCAGAGTAGAGTGCGGTTTTTCACGAAGATACTCCAAAAAATGCAGAAAAGAAAAATTACTTGCGGGTTTTGAAACATTTCTTCATACAAACTTTGGGCCCCGTTTCATGTGTGGGTGAATTTGAGAAATTCTTTCTTAGCGGCTGTCTACGTCGTAACTGTGTGCCACAGGAGTCACAGGACAAACTAACAATACATTCAGCTGTCTGAGCTGTGTGAAATAAACCTTTAATTAAACCAAGGTATTTCGTTAGTTCTGCCCGCCTAATCGGCTGTCCACCACAATGGGAATCCGGACAAAGCATTCAACTACCACAGTCCCTCCCGTTGCCCTCCAATAGCAGTAGGGTGGTACTAGCCCTTCTGCATCTCCCTGTGTTGTACCTAAACGCTGGCAAATTCAATTTTAATTTGAATCCGTACGTGTGCCTGCGCTTAATTTCCGCCCGACGCCATTCCACATAACAAATGGGCCATTTATGTTTGGTATAATGGATCTGCGCTGAAATCATAAATGGTGTTTTGTATTGAATAATCCTATACACAAAGTGGATTCAATAATAAGTTTCTACTTATGAAATTGACGTTTTGTATGAAGGACAAGAAAAAACTTCTTTTAAAAGTTATAAAAGTAATTTTATTTTTGAAAGTAAGCCTTAAAATCGCTTTTACACGTCCCAATATTAACCCTACCACTGATTCGGGACAATAAATGGACCAGTGCTGAGAAGAAGCAGCGCAAGAAACTCAGTCACTGCATTTTTAAGGACGACAGATTCATACTTTAGGTACAGATAGACTCTAGGTACAGCTCTGGTTTACGTATTACGAACTGTTGAAGGTTTTAAAGGGTTTTGAAATGGAGCCAAACTCGTCAAACGTTTCGTAGGACACCCCCTGCTAGATGGACTGACAATTTAGTAATAGAGGATTAGGTATAGCTGGCAGAAGCTAGATGAAATAAGGAGAGTATCGCCCGTATTCACAAACGATGCTTGCTTAAGTGAAGCAAAAAATCGAACGCAAAGCGTTGAATAGAGCTCTGTGATTGGTTCGTGTGTCACCCTGTGCCTCCACGCGCACTGTGAAACCTCATAGTAATGTTTGTTAATATGAGCGTACCTAACTTCTTAGTATTTACGGGACTATTCCCACCTCTCGTTCCCACCACTGCAACTCCTGTGTAGCCAGGATCTACAGCTTGACCGCCACAAAAACCCAACCAATGAAGGTCAAGTTTGTACCGGAGGAAAGTTAGGACCCGCAACGAAATTAATCAGAAGAACATAGGAGTTCGAAATTAAGGTATAGGGTTAGTTAGTTAGTTAGTTAGTTTTGCAGGGCAATCGAATACCGCACTTAGCCTCATGATAGGGCCATTGTGCGCGATTTGTGGTTTATCTTCCTACTCCAACCACCCCAGATCCCCCCAGAAGGCGAGCAGCCCGTCCAGGCTGCTGCAGGCTTCCTGTAGCGACGACGGTGATCGAAGAAATTGAGCCCGTTGTTCTTCCACGCTACTGCACTGCAAGGTATAGGGTAAGGTTCTTATGTATTTGCAATAGGTGTCATTTTGCAACAGCAAACAAAAACCCTATAATCTTTGCCGTCGACTGTACAAAAAGTCGGCGAATTCTACATTTTTGCCAATTGAGCTTGTGTATACAGATGTCCTCCGAGTGAGGAGGGTCGGGCCTGAGTAAATAACAACAAATGTCAGCTAGCTTAAATTACGTACATTTTGTACGTGTGAATCCCTTGTTATGGAGGAATGTGGTTAATAATAACCATAGTTTCAGAAGCTCTACGCAAACATCATAGACACCACAATAAATAGCATATTTTTAGCCTTACATTAGTTATTAGTGAAATTATATTTAGGTTCTATTGTACATTATATGCTTAGAGCCTACGAAGATTGTTGAGAGAATTTCGTCGCTGAACAAAGAAAAAGTATCTTCAGCAAATTAGTAATAAACACTTATGTAGGTGACTACACTAAAGCTGAGTTGCACCAGCTTACTTTAACCACAGCTTTAACCGTAACTGTAACAATGACCGGTGTTTCTTGTATGAAGTTTGACAGATTTCTGACGTTTCTAACTTTAGAGCAAGATGGTGTAAACTCAGCCTAAGACAATATACATTTTGTTCTCCTATTCAAAGAGGGAATCGCAAAATGACCACACAATGATCTAAATTCTACGAAGGCAACAATATCTTTCGTCCCTCGACATATTATCACAAAACATTTACCGAAATAACTAAAAGGCACTATAATGGAAATAGCGATACAACCCTCGAAATCAACCCCACTATCCCGAACTTGGCGAAACTTGGCGATAACGACATAACAAGCCGCAACATAAAAAGTTTCGGTACCAGGGCCGCATGAACTGGCAGAAGTAAACAGCGAGATTTACGCGAGTGCCCTTCGGCGGGTTTACGTAAAGCCTCTTACGGAGCCTGGGCGCCTGGTACTTCCAAAAACTATCTGAGCTGATATTTCGGGCTTTTTTATTTATGAACGGCATTATACATAATTGATTTCGCTTTCTAACTTGGGTTTATTTTACCTATAATATTATCTTCAATTTAACGATAATCATAACGATACTCTGGGTCCATTTTACTCGTATTTTAATTGATAATTTATATTACCTTGACCTCTAGTAATACTCGTACTAGACGTAAATAAAGTCTTACTTATTCTAATAAATACTGACTTTTATACGAATAGAAGTGTCGGGCAAAGCATACTAAATACACGTTACCAATTTCCCATCACGATTTTTCGAAATTCAGTCAGCAATACTAATTTACAATTGTACAAAATGAACAAACAATAAAACCATTACGCCATTTTGTCTAATTGAAAATGCCTTTGATGCTCCGTACAATCGATGAGAAAAAACATATAAAGCAATTAGCCAAAAACAACACGTTTCTTGTGGCGGCAAAAACAAACGAAATTAATGTTTCCGACCGGTAACCTACACAGGCGGGCAACACAAAGAACAAAGTATATTCGCGCCATTTCTTTGCTATTTTCGTACGGGCTATTTACTTGGGGCTTGGCTTCACTTGTAGCGATTATTCTGAGGCTAAAATTAAACAATCTAGTCACCAATATCCTCTCCCCAGGTTCTTTAGAATAGATAGCTTCTTTGCAAAAATAAGCGATGCCAACCTTTGGGCAACTGCCACCACAAGTTGTTTCAATCAAAGGACATCCACTGCTGGAAAAATGCCTCCCCAAATATTTCATGCTTTCTGTGTCTTCTGGGCCGCAGTCACAACTCTAGAATTTTGTTTTAACGTCCAACACTTCGAGCTTAAGCATAAAATGCCAAAATAAATAATAATAAACCTCTACGCCCTCTTAAAGGTAGCAGGAATGAGCTGGATGCACGCTTCCCACCGGTCATTATGGAAATCATTGGGGGAAGCCCATGTTCAGCAGTGACGTCCTATGGCTAAAATTATGATGATGATGAAATAAAAATGAATATTTAAATAAACACGCTGTCAGTGAGTCCCCGCCCCACACTATCACGAGCGAGTCGCCCAAACCGCCGAGTCGGACCAATTAACAGTATTTATCGACGAGCCGCCTGATTAGTTCGCCCGCTAAGCCTATGTGCGGCTTTTGTCGGTCTTTTGTTTGTTTTCTTAGCGATTGTTTTACTTTATTTGTTTTAGTAAGACGTTAATAATATCTCTAACTGTATCATAAAGAAATAGGCCGCTAAGCTTAGGGGTTCGCGTACCAAACATTAGCGAGCAATGGGGTAATCTGTTTGTATTGATCTGGGTGTTTTCTACGTATAATTTGTAAGATATTTATTAAATCCTGTGCTGTACACCTTTACGGGCCGGAAGACGTAGTATGGCCATGCTCTCCACTAGGTGGACCGACGATCTGAAGGTCGCGGCGAACCGGTCGTTTTGGAAATTCTTAGGGGAAGGCCTTTGTCCAGCAGTGGACGTCATTTGGCTGAAACGAATGAATTTTTAATAATATACCTAACCACTTATTTGGTTGATTTTTTAGAGAATTGAGAAAAAAGATTGCGTTTATTACTACTAATGCACATCCGACAACGAAAAACACATTTCTTACCAAAATTATCCAATTCTTTTTCATTTCTAAGAAACAATATTTCATCTTCTACTTCAGTTCTTGTGAGTTAAATGTTTTCTTTTTTGTGAAATATCTCCTAGTTCATTATTATCTCTACATAAAATTCCCTTTTCAATCGTGAAAACTTAATTCAACTGACACTGTCGCAATGTTACATCTCAAAGGTATCCTGAAAGTCTAAAGTCTTTTAATTTTACATCAGTTTTCATCTTTACAAGAAGACATCTTTTCTGCTAGACAAAAAGATTTTTAGGGATTGCTTTAATTATACTAATATCATCAAGATGAAAAGATTCATATGTTTTTAACGAATAAACTCAAAAAATACTGGACCGATTTCAAAAAATCTTTCACTATTAGAATGCTACATTATCCCTTAGTAATATAGCCTCCAGAAGACCGAAATATACACAAGCGAAGCCGGGATAAAAGCTAGTATTTCATAATCTTCAAAAAGAAACAGGAGTCCAATATTCAAATCCCTTAACAGCTTCTCCGGTGTTGAATATTTAATTACAAACTTATGGAACTGTCGAAACTGAATTATATAATGCCCCGGCGGCCCACTAAACTCGGTATCAATTATCGGCCGCCCCGGGGAATGGAACCTGCTACTTAGAGCCCTTCGGTTTATGCCACAGCTGGAAGAGAAACGCCTGGATATTTTAAAAAGCTGTCTTTAGAGGACAGGAAACAGTATTGTTGTTTAAGATTTTAAACTTTCGCGTTCCATTTCAACTAAAATAGTAAGACACGGGTCTTAACGCGACGTTTATTAATGAGTTACATTTTGTACTCACGACTTGATGTTTCGGCTGCTATGCTGCCGCCGTGGTCACAAGCTTAACTCATTAATAAACGTCGCGTTAAGACCCGTGTCTTACTATTTTAGTTGAAATGGAACGCGACTTATTATTTTAGCATTGATGTTATAGCAAAATCACCTAATTGATGATTTAAACATAATAATTATGTTACACGTAACAACCAAAATAAAAGTTGCAGATGACGCGACGTCCCATTGAACACTTATGATGTAAAAAAAATAATGTATTGTAAAATAAACCACAGATTAGACAGAGAAAGAAATTGGGAGTATTTTAGAGCTTTATTAACTGCGTAAGCAGAAGATTTTGTACATTATTTTGTATGAATATTTCTCTATACTAAATCAAATTGCCAGTTGCCTCAGAATAGCTATTAATATCTATTGACGTTCGTTTCGTTTCAGCTAAATGACGTCCACTGTTGGAATAAGGCCTCCCCAAGGATTTCCATTTAACGACCGGTCCTACGCTGCCCGCATCCAGGTACTTCCTGCGATCTTCACCAGATCTATTTACATTACCTACGTATTACCACAGAATACATAAATAGTAGCAACAGAAATTGCACTCCTTTGATCAGGATCAGATGCCGACATTTTAACGGTAATAAGTAATAATAATGAAAATTTCCAACGAACCTGGTGCATTCGAAATCGCACCTTACTACTACGGTCACAAGAGCGCAATTTTTTTGTGATCAGAATTGATTTACCTCGCAGCTCAAGCGTCAGGGTTGTATAAGCAAAGTAAAAGACGAATAACAGTGCTGTTGGAACAATAAACCTTGATTGCGACGATGATCGACCGAGCATACTCGTATATAGGTACGCGTGTGTACACAGGCGCGTGGCGGCCCTGACTGATTTGCAACTTGGAGTTGTCGCGCGCTGTAGGTAATTATCTCGGCCGGCATAGGCGAGTGACGGAGGCCTGGTATTACTAAATACGCCAAAATTTTTACTCTTTAGCTGCATTACTTGAAATGTCCTCTCCATAGGTTGTCTGGAAGAGTTTGTATTGCTTCATAGCGATAAGACCGCCTAGTTGTACCTGTCCGTGTGTTTTTTTTTTCTGTTCTGTTCTTTGATCTGCAATAAAGAGTATTTATTATTATTTCTTTATTCATTTTTCTTTCTTATTTTTATTTTTTTCTTTTTACAATGTAATTATCAAAAAATAAAAATACATTATAAAAAAATAAAAAATATTATTATTATCATTAAATATTATAAAACCTGGCTGTTCTTACTACGCTGTGGCCCTCGCGGGACTTCCTAGGCGACGCAAGAACGTTCTTTGAATACGTAACGTCGAATTTCCGCTACATCCTGTTTAGACACGATGTTTGTATGAATCCCATGTACATCCCATGACAGGTTTTGGGTGTTCGTGTTACGTTTATTTTTAGCAAATATGTTTTTCACTCAATCTTGTTATAGCGATATGCTTGACGTTTAATATAAGAGTAATACTAGCTTTTTTCCGTGGATTTACTCTTGTGGTTTCAGTTAAACGCGTGCATTCAGTAAATATTAATAATATTGGGATAATAGTGTTGACTGTTCAATTACTTACCCAGGCTTTGTGTAAAAGCTCCTTAAGTAAGCAATATGTATTGTTCAGTTGTTTGTTTCCCTAAATAGGTCAGAAAATATTTGTATTTGTATCTGGGGGCACGGCAGTGCCCCCACCAAGTCGAGCAAAAAAGCGGCACGGCCGTACCATCCTTTTCTCGAAGCAATTCAGGCCATTTTCGACCCCCTGTATCATCGTTGTGGATAAAACTAGAAGACTGAATTTTCAGTATCCATGCAGGCATTGTAAAGACACGGTATATTTCAAATTTCATTCAATTTGAACCAGTTTAAGAATTATAACGGGTCAAAGTTTCTTAATTTTGTCACTCACTGACTGACTGACTGACTCACCGATCATCAAAATTCTAAGGCACTTCTAGCAGACCTAGAAGCTTCAAATTTGGAATATAAGTAGTGTTTGGTGTATGAATCAAGGAAAAACTAAAATATTTGGGGGCACGGTAGTGCAACCGCTAAGTCTAGCAAAATTTTTCAATTTCGGTCCAGTTTTATAAATATTTAACTACTTACCTAAATAAGTTTGTAATATCATATAAAATTAAATATAAAGGCACACGGTAGTGTCCCCGCCAAGTCGAGTAACATTTTTCAATTTCAGTCCAGTTTTCAGCTCAAGAAGTAGAACCGGAAAAGAGATAATTACCTTTTTAAAAAAATAAAACCGACTTCAAATGCGTGAACACAAAAAAAAACTAAAAATTAAAAATATTGCGTATAAAAAAGTTCACCCCAATTTTCCACCCTTAGGGGTGAAATATTTTCTTCAAATTCGCATGAAACCACCCTTTTGATAATACCTATTCAACAAAAAAATAATCGTTCAAATTGATTTATAATCGGCGGAGATATTGCGTATAAAAAAGTTCATCCCCAATTTTCCACCCTTGGGGGTTGTTTTTTCTATTAATAAATTTAAATGGGACCACCCTTGAGGTATTACCTATACGCCGAAAAAAGATTTGTTCAAATCGGTTCATAATTGGCGGAGTTATCGCGTAACAAACATAGAAAAAAAAAAACATACGGGTCGAATTGAGAACCTCCTCCTTTTTTGAAGTCGGTTGAAAACGGAAGACTACCTACAAAAAAAACCTACACTAAAACGTAGAAAAATAATTACTAATTACCTACTTATTTATTAGGACGAATTATTAATATTTATGTAGGTATACCATGATTGATACTTCTGGAGTCGGTGCCAAGATTATGAAACATGTAAAGTTTGCCTGCACCGACTCCAAAAGTATCAATCATGGTATACCTACATAAATATTAATAATTCGTCCTAATAAATAAGTAGGTAATTAGTAATTATTTTTCTACGTTTTAGTGTAGGTTTTTTATCCCATCAAAAACATTACTTGTCAAAAAAACCAAGTCTCGTAACTCAGTTGTTCTACGGTAAAAAGTTGTGAGATCCATGTAATACCAAGTCCAGGCCAGGAAATCTTTAACGTTTTACATAAATAATTGACTTGGCCATCGCATGAAAACACGTGTAAATTAAATTATTTAGTGCGATGGCCAAGTCAATAATTTATGTAAAACGTTAAAGATTTCCTGGCCTGGACTTGGTATTACATGGATCTCACAACTTTTTACCGTAGAACAACTGAGTTACGAGACTTGGTTTTTTTGACAAGTATTGTTTTTGATGGGATTTTTATAGTCCCGTTAACCCCTCGTGGTAAGCTAAATATGCTTCTGTTACGAGTGGTTGAATACAATATTCTAAGTAGCGGCTGGAGATCGAACCCGCGTTCTTCGGATCACGGCCAGTTCAGTCTTCCAATGACTTGGCCCACTTTTAACTTGGTCCCCGGGCCAAGTTGCTGGATTGAATTTTTAAATACTTTTTCTTCCAGTAACTGGGCCCACTCTAAGATTCTAGACTAGATTTTTGTTGATTTGATGTTTAGTTTATTAATAAAAACATTGAAGGTGAGCCCAGTTACTGGAAGATAAAATATTTAATACATTCAATCCAGCGACTTGGCCCGTGGACCAAGTTAAAAGTGGGCCAAGTCATTGGAAAACTCGGTCAGTTCAACACCTTCACCGTTCGGCTATCGTCGTTTTTAATATGTTTATAAGTAATCAAGTCACAAACTTATAGACTAAGAGCTAGTGAACGCCAGACCTACGTTATTTTATAAAGGCTGAGAGTTTGTCAGCGCATGCTCCCAAAATAGCTAAGAACCATGGCCAAACATGAAGTTTGGGTAATGGTGGCTTTAGCACACAGACGGTACTAAAAGTGTGTAAAATACCAACTTAATTACGTCAAAGTATAAAGGCTGATTTTTTGATATTTCCTTCAAAATGTTATTAGAAATGACGTCATTCATTGACAGACACCTACCATGGTGGCAGCCCTTAGCCAGACACCTTAAAGTTCATGAAAATGTAGTCCTACTTACGTCATACTATAAAAGCTGATATTTACATAAAATATTTGAACTATCATTTGATGAAGTTTCCTCATCAGCCAGACACTTCTGATGGTTCCTTCGCCTTGCCAGACAGCTTTTAGGGTGGCTGAAAGTGCGAACGCGAGGCACTATAAATATTGTTTTTTGTACTTTTTCTTAAGTTACTCAAGTATTTTGAGTCTGTAAATCATCATCTCATGTTGATGAGCTGATGATGGAAGGTAAGTACAACTCCTTAAGGCTTAAGAGTTGGAGGACAATGCTTTAACCAGTATATATAAGTATAGTTTCTAAAGTTATTTGGGTGTTTGCATCAGCTAGTCATCATCCCATAATTTGATGGAAGGTACAACTCCTTAACGCTTAGAAGTTGTAGGATAATTCACGTCATGTTCCCCGGCGGAACTACTTTTGATTTAACTAGTGTAAGTTTCTAAATAAATCTATGAAATGTCTATAAAATTCTAGTCCTATTTTAAAAAAAAGCTATGTCTCAGGTTTCGCCGTATTTTGTTATTGAAAGTGGTTGCGCTGCAGAGTATTCTTCCAGCGAAACCATCACGATATATCTATTACTATGCATAGTATAATCAAATGTATAGTATCAAATAATTCTATAACAATTCTATATTGAATTAGGACCCCCAAATCCTCACTAGAATTTATATACACGGAAAATATGGTACCACAAATTTTCTCTTCGAAATAGTTGCTAAACGCCTAGAGTAAAGTTCTTGGCAACATTAGCATTAACATAGGTAATGCTAATGTAACTTTAAAATTAGGGATTACCTACCTAAGCCTTAAGGAGTTGTACTTACCTTCCATCATCAGCTCATCAACATATGATGATTTACAGACTCAAATACTTGAGTAACTTAAGAAAAAGTACAAAAAACAATATTTATAGTGCCTCGCGTTTGCACTTTCAGCCACCCTAAAAGCTGTCTGGCAAGGCGAAGGAACCATCAGAAGTGTCTGGCTGACGAGGAAACTTCATCAAATGATGGTTCAAATATTTTATGCAAATATCAGCTTTTATAGTATGACGTAAGTAGGACTACATTTTCATGAACTTTAAGGTGTCTGGCTAAGGGTTTCCACCATAGTAGGTGTCTGTCAATGAATGACGTCATTTCTAATAACATTTTGAAGGAAATATAAAAAAATCAGCCTTTATACTTTGACGTAATTAAGTCGGTATTTTACACACCTTTAGTACCGTCTGTCTGCCAAAGCCACCATGACCCAAACTTCATGTTTGGCCATGGTTCTTAGCTATGTTGGGAGCATGCGCTGACAAACTTTCAGCCTTTATAAAATAACGTAGGTCTGGCGTTCACTAGCTCTTAGTCTATTATGTTTATTGGTTCGTAACAGCTGCAAAACGTTCCAGCTACAAGCTATCGATTGGCAGACAGCTCGCCTGCGCTAAGATTTCATTACCGCTCATTACGCTTCGAGCTGAGCTGAGCGAGCTAACGACTAGAACTAAGTGCAGTTCCGACTGCTATATTAGGTCAGTTAAGGAGTTATGGATTAGTAAACGGGTGTCGGACAGAGAATTGTTGAGGTAAATGTAGAGTTAAATACTCGGTGGACTGAGGATCTTAAGAAGATGGTTGGCAGCGATTGATGTGTTAAGGAAATAGTGCTTTGTGGCACTATGTACCTAGGTAACTTTATATTTTAGTACCTATGTACAATATAATTTACTTTATACTTAATCTTTCTGTAATGAAAATGAATCGCTAAATGAACAGCTAAATGTGTTTATAAGCACAAAAGTGGAGAACGAACTGTTTTATTTTCTTCAAAAATCTGAAGGTTTTTATGAAGAGGGAAAACTTCCCCAGAAAATTCGGATAAAACCGAACATAGGATATGATAATTTTTAATGATAGGATGACATCTATCCGCAGAAGTTTTAAACTTAAACTAATATTATAAATAGGAAAGAATTCATTGTTTGTTTGCATTGAATAGGCTCCAAAACTACAGGACCGATTTTAAAATTATTTCACTATTATTAGAATCCTACATTATCCCGATAGACACCATGTCATCGCCATCAACAAATAAAGAAGAAGAAGAAGACACCTCATGTCATACATTAATTGACTGGGCGGTTCGAAGTTCGCCTGGCTAGTTAGTTTTTAATACAAATCAGCTCAAAGTGACAATGCACCTACACTATAGAATTCCATTAAACTCTAAGATCCCATTAACACCACCGATTGACTCATCCATTACTTGTCTGTGCGAAGATTTCATTATCCACTTATTTCTTGCCTCAGCTGAGCGGGTGAGCTAATGAGTGGCACTGAGTGCACTTTATTAACTAATAAAAAGTTGAATTAACTATTTTCTTCTTTAGATCATCTATAGCAGTGTCCTGCAGTGAAAACTTTAAGGGCCTTATTACAAAAATGTTAAACCCGGGACTAACACTGGTTTAAAATGACATTTCCATACTAAATGTCAATTTAAACCAGAGTCTAACTTTTTGTAATAAGGGGGTAAGGGCCGAAGCACACCGCGTTTTTTTTTCAGGCGCTGTTGACGCGCGTTTTTCGATCGTGTTTTGAGGCAAAAATTTAATTGTTGCAAAAATAAGACTACAAGCCACGATTATAAACGAAACAAAGAAACATTTATTGCTATGGACGGACATCACACAAAGATAAAAAAGGTAAATAAAAAAAAGACAGTTAACACATAAAAAATACAATGGAAGAGAAAGTGAAGAGCAGTGCCACCCTGTCGCACAGAGATGCCCATCGCAATGGGACCCCACTCTGCATATGCCGTGGCCCACGGTGAAGAAGGCCACGACCCTGGTTTGTTAAATTAAAATCTCTATTGCTATGCTATTCCGATGTACCTATGTATATGTACCTAAACACTTATGAAGTTTTGTATGAAACACTAAATCAATTATGAAGTTTTTGCTTGAAAATTATCCATGCTCGCAAACTTAGCGTACTACAATATTAGTATAGGAAAGTGCTGCCTACTTTCCGCGAAAAGAGAGTGACAACAATTCTGTTCTATTCTAAGGCTGGGTTGCACCATCTTACTTTGACTTAAATAAACGTCAAAAATCTGTCAAACTCCATACAAAAACCGTCGGTTATCGTTAAGTTAGGTGGTGCAATTCAGCCTAATTCAATTTCAAAATCTTGTTTACCGAATATACCAAAGCAAAGGTATCACAAGCACGTGTATGAAATATTAATAAACTAGCTTTTGCCGGAGGCTTCACCCGCGTGAAAGTATCGCAGATTAGTGTCACAGATTGGCATAAATTATAGCCTATATGTTAATCTGGGTTACAAATAATAATACGGTCTACTGTAAAGTTTCAACCAAATCTGTTCAGTAGTTTTTGCGTGAAAGAGTAACAAACATCCACACAAACTTTCGCCTTTATAATATTAGTAGGATCGCGTGTCTAAAGTACATATACATATACATCGTTCGCTAAACGTTTAAAAACATGTTTAGGCAGGCATTAGGCCGGTTTTCCACCAAGGCGGAGCGGTGCGGAGACGAGAGATGTGCGGCGAAGCTGGCAGGCTATTTTTTATAAAAGTCTATTAGTAATTTGTTATTGCACAAATTACTAATAGGCCCGTTAGCCCCTCGTACTAAGCTAAATATGCTTGTGTCAGAAGTGAGCTCACCACAATAGTCGAACGACGGCGGGGACCGAACCCACGTTCCCCGGATCATGAGTCGGCCAGTCCGACCCAATCACCATTCGGCTATCGTGGCTTCCACCCACCAAAGTGGAGCGGAGAAGAGCGGAGCGGTGCGGAGACGAGAGATGTGTGAGCTGTGCGTAGCTGTCAGCTGTCAGTCTATTACTATCTATGAAACACCGTACATCTCCACACAGTTCCGCTTATAGCTCTCCTCCGCACCGCGGCGCTGTCAAATTCTATAGAAAAACAAGTGCGCCAGACACTTCTCCGCCCTTCTCCGCTTTTCTCCGCTCGATCCATTACCACCAAAGCGGAGCGGAGTGGAGATGTGCAAATAATGTATTGTCGATGATACTGAATAAACATTAATTTCTTCTTTCTTTCTTTCTTTCAATTAATGGAATCTGATTGGATATTCAAAAGCTTCTCCGCTCCGCCTTGGTGGAAAGGCCTTAACCGCCGAATCTTTTCGTGAAGCTTGCTAATCGACCTGTCATTGACAGTTTACTTCGATAAGCCAATTTTGAAATATCGGAGCGTACAGGCTAAAAGGTTATTTGGAAGTTAATAATCAGAGACTTCTAAGAACATCACAATATCAAAATAAAAATTGTGTCACACAAAATTATTTGTGTGAAATTTTGTGATTGTTACTCTTTCACGCAAAAATTCTCAATACTCAATCATCTATAGTAGTCGAGTCAATGTAGAGTACCTAGGTCTTACAATTGAAGCATTTACAATTGACACGTTTAGGGCTTTAGAACTTTGGAAGGATTCTCATAGCAATGTTAGTTAAGTTAAATCAAAACCCGCTTGATGGAGCAACAAAACTTTCGCATTTATAATACCCATATCAGCTGTGTGTCAGAAGCTTTAAATAGTAACACCTCCGTCGTTTATTGGTAATTCTCTAGAATTACTTAGGCGATTATCACACTGCACCGCGCTCCGCCGCGGAACGCGGGACGACAGATTTAATCATTGTATGCAAGTACCTCAGTTTGTATAGAAAACACGCGTGGCACAACACACTGACAACGCGTCTGCGCGCGGGATTTCTTATATGTAATCACGCGTTCCGCGGCGGAGCGCGGTGCAGTGTGATAATCGCCTTACAGTAATTGCTTGACTCGGAGGTGGTCGATTGAAAGGTAAACAAAGAGGTATACGGGGGTACACACTCTCTCGTAACAAATGCTTTGTGCTAGATTGTAGATTGTAGGCTTAAATCAATCCAATTGACCGATAATAAACTAATTTCGCGCCCCAGGAAACACGTTAAGTCCAGTCGAGCATGTGATTAAATAAAATAGCATCTCTAGATGAGGTCAGGAAATTAATAACTACTCGTATTTTGCAAAATAACTCTAACACCTTGGAAATATTAGTACTTTTATTTATGCTCTTAAATCAGTTTGTCCAAAAATGCATAGTTTTTTAAGTATTAAAGTAAAAAAAGTTAATAAAAAGTGCTAGAATTTTCCAGATTTTCGAGCACCATAGCTCGCTAATACTATTATTTTCGTGGCACGGGGCTTTCAGGGTTGAAAACTTCTCTCAAGGAACCTAACAACGCGTTTGCGATGTTCGATATCGTATTGCCTGTTATAACAGCGAAATAAATCTACCAGAAACTACCTACTTCGAGCAGGTTTCGTGCACTACTTTTAAATAATTAATTAATTCTAAATTCAAAATCACAAGCTCGTTCTAAAAAGGCAAAAAATCACGCACATTTAAAAACGTCGACCTACTTCCGCGCGTGTCGCAATAATTTTTATGCAACGCGAGCTTCGAATCCAAAACGCATTTCGCACGACAAAACGCGCTTCGAATATGACCGCCAACAGACGGCCTTATTTGATATCGACTGACATTTATTTTATTTTATTATCTGCGTACCGACGCCATTTTTAGTGCAAATTTTTTGAGCTGGAAAGTGCACTACTCAATTTTTGCAATTCCGTCTGTGAGCTCGATATTTTTTTATTTCTTTGCTTCGATTCTGGCGCAGAGTAATTTGGGAAACGAACTTTGAATTGGCTCGTTACTCTGTCCAATTAACAACAGACAAAGTATACTGTCTATGGTTTCTTTTGCTCTTCGCTAATTAACGTTGATAAGGATCATTTTGCTTTGTTTGCGTATTGAAAATGAGGGTGGAAATTTTTTCTGATGTGTATTTAGGGACAGTCACCTGCACGTCGCTATATTTCTTTATAGAAACTAACACCTATTATAAATTACATTTATGAGACACAACAGCGAAAGATAAGCTGTTTCTGTACAACAAATTAAATTTATTATCCCCTTTCATCCTTTTAGAGAGACGAGAGCATATCGGACACAATCTCCTTCTTATCTTACCTTCTTTTAGAAACGAAACGAGAACTATAAATATGTGCTCAGATTTTTCGTTCGTTCATTCGTTTCAGCCGAAAGACGCCCACTGCTGGACAAAGGCCTCCCCCAAGGATTTCCACAAAGACCGGTCCTGCGCCGCTCACATCCAGGCACCTCCCGCGCCTTCACCAGATCGTCGGTCCACCTAGTGGGAGGCCTGCCCATGTACTACTACATACTTACGTACTTGTACATATTTAACTGATATAAAAAGTGCAGTTGAACCTAAGCCACAAGGCATTCTATGCTAATTCATAATTCACCTTTAGGCTAAGCAAAAATATTCCTTTGGTTAGCATAAATTTTTTTTTTCCTCTCTTCTTAAGCCTTATTTGAAAAGTATTTACTTGCATCAAGCTTTTTTTAAGTAAAATAAAAGTTCAAACAACCTGCTTTCCTATTTTTCGTTTAGGTATATCAAAGCACATTTCTATTGAGAGCGAACAAAACTTAAGCGCAGTAAACTTGCGAATAGAACTTGCGTAAGCTTTAAGCTCTCTGAATAGGTGAACGCAAACCTTTGAGTTGGCAGTTTCTTAGTTCAAATATAAAATAACGGAATGCTGGGAACATTTTATAAAATAGGTTTTTAGAGTAACATTTTTTGTAGTTATTTTGTGATGAATGAGTCTACAAAGTTTATACGATATCTATGCTATGGTGGAGCGAGCTTGTCCAGAAGATAGTAGTGGCTAACCTCAACACGAATAACTCTCGTCTTTGTTTAGTAATCGTATTCCTTTCCTTATACTGGAATACTGGAATTCGCTGCCTGCTGCTGTATTTCCTGAACACTATAATCCGGGCGTTTTCAAGGCGAGAGTGAATAGGCACTTACAGGGCAGATATGTACCATCCTAGACTGCATCTCACTTAACACCAGGTGCGATTGCGGTCAAATACCTGCCTTGTCTAGCATAAAAAAAAAAAAAAACGATACTTATACCGTAGAGATGCTGTTTTGTTTTTCATTTATAAAAATGAAAAACAAAACAGCATCTCTACTATTACCATACCATAAGAAGAACGATATTTATTTTGGGTAGAAACAAATATCGTTCTGCTACTACACTAACTAACCACTCCAGGTTATTTAAGGTCTGCTGCTTCTCCTCAGCACCGGTCCAATTATTGTCCCGAAGCAAAAGTCAGGCTCAAGTTATACTAGGACGTGTAAAAAAGTACTTCATAAAAGCCTAAGTTTGTGCTGAAAATCTCTTTTACGATTTTTGACTTTTATTTTATTATCATTTCGGTAACACCGAAGCTGGCAGGGAAGTGGAATTCTTTTTAATCTGCAAATACTTATAGTTAAAAAGAAGGTAAAACAAGAAAGAATACCTCATCTTCGAACGCGTCGAAGTCAGCCATGTTGCGACTCTCGCATCGCACTTCACAAATTTTAATTTCGTTTTATAATACGGATTACGGAATAGTACGAACCCTAAGTGCCTAAATCTTAGTTGGTACTTGGTACTTGCTTGAAGCAAACTCCACCACGTGCCTCTGTAAAGAATTAAAAAGAAGGTAAAAGAAGAAAGAATACCTCATCATCGAACGCGTCGGGGTCGGCCATGTTGTCGCGTCACTCAGCACGTCAGTGCGCGCGCATCGCACGTCACGAACTCAAGCACGCGGGGCACATCTCACGCGCTCATTGGTTTATTCTGGAACAAAAGAGAAACGGTTGAAATTGATTATTTGGTACAGAACAAGTCTCCCCCAAGGCTTTCCATAATAAAGAGTGCACAGACCGCCAGAATAAAAATGTACCTACATGTGACATCTTTTAGTAAAATACTTTTTTACATTACTTTAAATAAAAGTTGAGGAATGTGTACTATCATTATCATCATCATTATCGGGTCATTTGGTCTCCACTGCAGGAGCATAGATTACCAGGGGCATTAGAGGCGTAGAGGCATTTTAGTAAAACAAGCTATACAATAAATAAAGTAGCGAAATAGTATTTCTTTATTCTCTTTAAATCGGCTCAATTAACTTACTACTTAGCGGATTTGTTAACATTACATAAACTTACAAACTAACTGCACCTGCAAGTGCAAGCATTCACCTTACTTAATCCTAACTAAGGCTGAGTGCACCTTCTTACTTTAACTTTAACAAACATCAAAAATCTGTCAAACTCCATACAAAAAACATCGGTTATCGTTATAGTTACCGTCTAAGTTAAATCAGCCTAAATCAATCAACTCAGCCTTTTTACCTCGTACTCGGTCGTACACATGTACCTAATAGTAGTAATCGTCGGTAACGCCAAATTGGTAAAACAAATAAATAAATTGAATTTGAATTTGTAAATTCCATAGATATCTGAATTAATGACCACTGGACATTTTAATCGTTCCTTTGTTAACAATTTTCCCTTTTTATTTCACCATTCTCATTATCTACGTTTCCCAAAATATCCGCCGTGACCGAAACGCTTGTGACCCTCAAAATTTGCAATAATATTTTAAGTAACCTCCCGATTAAGGTCACCACAAATTCCTGAAATATGTAGACTTTTTTTCTTAACTAGGTCAGCTTTTATTTTTTACTAGCGGCCGCCCGCGACTTCGTACGCGTGGATCCCGTTTTACCCCCTTCATCTATCTTACGCGGTTTAGATTTTTTCATACAAAGGTTTTTTCTCGCTAACTCCCGTTCCCGTTGGAATTTTGCAATATCCTGTTGTGACTAAGCTTTAAGTTTACTAAGATACCTGCATGCCAAATTTCAAGCATGTAACTTAAGCGGTTTAGATTTTTTCATACAAGTTTTTTCCCGCTGACTCCCGTTCCCGTGGGAATTTTGCAATATCCGGTTGTAACTAAGCTTTAAGTTTACTAAGATACTTGCATACCAAATTTCAAGCGTCTAACTTAAGCGGTTTAGATTTTTTCATACAAATGTTTTTTCCCGCTAACTCCCGTTCCCGTGGGAATTTTGCAATATACTGTTGTAACTAAGCTTTAAGTTTACTAAGATACCTGCATGCCAAATTTCAAGCGTCTAACTTAAGCGGTTTATACAAAAGGATTTTCCCGATAATTCCCGTTCCCTTGGGAATTCCCAAGTATACTATAACCTGCCCAGGAGTATGAAGAATAATTGTACCAAGTTTCGTTAAAATCCGTCGAGTAGTTTTTGTTTCTATAAGGAACATACAGACAGACAGACAGACAGACAAAAATTTTACTGATTGCATTTTTGGCATCAGTATCGATCACTAATCACCCCCTGATAGTTATTTTGAAAATATATTTCATGTACAGAATTGACATCTCTACAGATTTATTATAAGTATAGATAGATAAGCTTTAAATAAAATACCTATAGGTATATGTATTTGCTGATGGCCGCTGGGGCAGAAAAGTTCTCGAGTGGCGACCACGAGCCAGACGACGTAGTGTGGGCAGGCCTCACACTAGGTGGACCGACGATCTGGTGAAGGTCGCGGGAGGTACCTGGATGCGGCCGGCGCGGGAGCTTTCTCAGGTCTTTGTGGAAATCCATGGGCGAGGTCGTTTTCCAGCAATGGACGTCATTCGGCTGAAACGAACGAACCTATACACAAGCGTAACTATACCATAAAGGGATGGTCCCAACCAACCACTGTTTAAATTTTGTATCACCATAATCATTAGAAAAAAACTTTTTTTTTTTAATTGGGAATAGTGGGATGTGTAGTGCTCTTTAAAAGCCATCCTAAATAGAATAAAAGAAAATGATTACAGTTTATTTTAGTGTAGCGCGAAATTTTATTTTGGCTTCAGACTTCTTTTACTATGTCCTGCTTAGAGGCTTTCCAGCGATATGGTCACCCTACTCCCAAGCCGCCCCGTTAAGGTTGGGTCCAAATTCTCATTTCCCTTGTAATGGGCACGCAGGTGGCCCTCGAAAATTAGTTATAGTCCAGGCAGAGAACCTAAATATAACCTTGGATTTAAAGAAAATATGTGGTACTATCATAGTAAATTAATTTACGATGTTTTTGTTCTATAAACACGGCATTATAACTTAAGGTTAAAGCATAAAACCCAGGGTGTAATTTATATTAATATTATAACTACGAAATTAGCCATGTCTTGTTACCTTTACAGGCTATATTAAACCATTTTCAACGAATTTTAGTAGGTATACAGGGTGGGAACGACAAGTGATCTCACTCAATTATTTTTAAACTATACAAGATAAAACGGAGCTGGATGCAGGCCGCTACCAACCGTGCGATTTGGAAGTCATTGGGGGAGGCCTATGTTCAGCAGTGGACGTCCTGTGGCTGAAATGATGATACAAGATATCGAAAAATTTCGATCATGAAAATGCTTCACGAGCTCTATCAAACGGTATCAATAGCTAAATAAGTGTGACAAAGTAGCAGACAGTGTACGTGGTAATAATCTATTAAAATCTGTTTAGTTATTAAACAAGAGCTTCAAGAAAACTTATCAGAAACTAATTTTGAAGATATTGTCATTGACGTTAATATAAGCCATGCCATGAGATTGATATATTATTATTGATACTCCTTTGAGGATGTCAGGGCGGATTATACTGATCAAATTAAATGTTAAAGGGGAAACTTGATGGATTGGCAATATTAACATGTGGCTTTAATTAAATACGAAGTTCTATAAGTATGGTTAAAGAAATTTATTCTCAAAAAAGACAAATAGTATAAGTAGAAGCTTTTGTTGAATAAATTTTGTTTGAAGATGACCAAACATTTTAAAAAAATACACTAATCTTGATAAGTTACATCATTTTGTTTAAAAATTATGAGTGTAGGTACCCAAGATTTCTGATAACATAATGTTATGTTATTACCATATTTTATCAATCTCGCTACATTTATAGAAAATGTTACGCATCTAGCATTTTAATTAGAACTAGCAGGCCGCCCCGGCTTTGCACGGTTGCAATGGATTTTCCCGGCTTTTCTCTTCTATAACATGCATATTTTATACCTATAGATCTTCCTTTTGAGTCACTCAATCTATTACAAAAAACCGCATCAAAATCCGTTGCGTAGTTCTAAAGATTTAAGCATACATAGGGACAGACAGCGCAGCGGAAAACGACTTTGTTTTATACTATGTAGTGATATAACTTCTTTAAGTCATCTCCTTCTTTTAGAGACATCAAATAAAATTCAAATTAGATTTTTTGTTCAGAACCAGTCAGGTAAGTATTTAATCCCAATCGCATCTGATGTTAAGTGAAATGCAGTATTTTAAGATAGTACCTACCCTATAAGTGTCTACTTATTCACTCTCGCCTTGAAAACTAAACTCAACAGATGTATTTCAAATCAATGAAAACCTAACAAAAAACCAAATCAACCAACAAGTTATCTCGTTAGCAACGAATTGCGCAACTCCGAAGAATAGTGGCGAAGTTGCCGACTGTTGCCAAAGTTGCCAACTTACTGATTGCAGTTCATTGCACAAGTTGCAGCTGAATAATGGACCGGTTGTACTGAAGTTGTTATTGGGAAAAGAAATTTGTTAGAGACTTGCAACTGGTCTTTTTTCTTTTCAGTTTGGCTTCGTGCGGCTTTCTTACGAGTAGGTATCAAATTTTCTTTTCATTGTCAAGTTTAATTTAAACTTTAATATACTTTAACAAAGGGGGATTAGTTTCAGTAAATATTTATTTTAGATGCAATAATAGCACAACGCTGTTGGTACCAGACCGCCGATTGAAGATTCGAGGAACGCTAGTTCGATCTCCGTCTACTACTGAGGTGAACCCACTGCTAAAATCTCCATAAAAGCATATATTTACCTTACGATTAGTAGTAAACGTTTCTAAGAAAATCAGAATTTCCAAAAAAACCATTAGACTAAAATTAACATGTAACTGCTCTTCCCAACCGGGTGTGAGGTGTGCATAGTATTTAAGTTAAACTAACTACCTAGATTTACGTTTCTTGTAGAGTGTATTGATTTCAATAAATAAACACTAATACTAAATGGTTCGTTTCAGCCAAATGACGTCCACTGCTGGACAAAGGCCTCCCCCAAGGTTTTCCACAATGACCGGTCCTGCGCTGCCCGCATCCAGGCTCTTCCCGCGACCTTTACCAGATCGTCGGTCCACCTAGTAGGAGGCCTGCCCACGCTACGTTTTCCAGCCCGTGGTCGCCACTCGAGAACTTTCCTGCCCCAACGGCCATCGTCTCTACGAGCTATGTGCCCCGCCCACTGCCACTTGATTTTAGCAATTCTGCGAGCTATGTCGGTTACTTTGGTTCTCCTACGGATCTCCTCATTTCTGATTCGATCACGCAGGGTACGTACGCACTAAATGGTACCTAGTGTTCTTTCGCTCGAAAAAGGCTAAATATCCCTGGTTGCGAAATATCACGAAAGATTCCATAAAAAAAGCAACAAACGCCCAAACATCCCCAGCCTTATTAACCCTTGCATTATCCCGTCCTCCAGCACTGTAAACCCTTTGCCCGCGGTTTTCTTAAGTCTTTTTAATTAAATTTCCTTGCACCTAATCCCTGGCTGACTTCAACGGAATTAACTTGCCCGGGTAAGGCGTCCACAGTGAAAGCTTGTAACTTATGTATAAAATTACTATTTTCTTCATATCTCAGTGTGGATTGTACGTAGGTGTAGTCAGCGTCAAAGTAAATAAATATGAGTCAATTTATAGTATAACTAGCTTTCCGCCCGCGGCTTCGCCCGCGTGGAATTTTGTCTGTCACAGAAAAACTTTATCGCGCGCGTCCCTGTTTCAAAAACCGGGATAAAAACTATCCTATGTTCTTTCCCGGGACTCAAACTATCTCTATGCCAAATTTCATCAAAATCGGTTGCGAGGTTTAAGCGGGAAAGCGTAACAGACAGACAGACAGACAGACAGAGTTACTTTCGCATTTATAATATTAGTTGGGACTAGCGGCCGCCCGCGACTTCGTACGCGTGGATCCCGTTTTACCCCCTTAGGGGTGGAGTTTCGTAAAATCCTTTCTTAGCAGATGCCTATGTCATAACATCTACCTGCATGCCAAATTTCAGCCCGATCCGTCCAGTGGTTTGGGCTGTGCGTTGATAGATACTATGTCAGTCAATCAGATTCGTTGATAGATACTATGTCAGTCAATCAGTCAGTCACCTTTGAGTTATTTATTATTTAGATAATTGAATTGGGTTGAATGATATTATATGATATTCTTTCACCAAAGTTTTAATAAGATGTGACACTTTACAAAGACCTCTTGCGACACCTTGGTAGGAAATTGATACCACGATTTATTTGTTTTTAAGTTTAAGTCAAAGCAACTTAAAATCAATTAGGTACAGTTAATTGTTAAAGTTTTTATTACAATGCTTTTTGGACACGTGCTTTAAAATTTCATCGGTTAATGGTCCTCATTACCTCATTACTGCATCAGCTGGTCCTGTCATAAATTTTTATTTAAAAGTACTTAAAAGTATACGATCTATCCAAGATATATTCCCCATTCAAAAAGGAACTTAATGTCAACACAGTAAAGAATGTTTTGCGCAAAAAATTAATATTTCAAGTGATGTCATTTTTGTAATTGAACACCTTTTGAAGTAAGCTTTCCAAGATTGGAAGCTCGAGTGACGTAATGGAAATCCAATTTTCATGTAAATGGACGTTGAGTCATCAAAGTACGATTTGGTGTTATTTTGTGGCATTTTGTTCAAGGTTCTGTAAAAGGGAAACGATTCTTATTAATATAAAGATAAAGAATTATTTTGAAAAGTTTTTTGAAGTATTTTGGATAGCTATTTATATGGATTATGCTAAACTAGCTTTTGCCCGCGGCTTCACCCGCGTGAAATTTAGTTTGTCACAGATCGTCATAAATTAGCCTATATGTTATTCTGGGTTATAAAAAACTAGCATTCCGGCCGCGGCTTCGCCCGCGTGGAATTTTGTCTGTCACAGAAAAACTTTATCGCGCGCGCCCCTGCTTCAAAAACCAAATAATCTGGGTTATAAACCATAATACTGTAAAGTTTCAACAAAATCCGTTTAGTAGTTTTTGCGTGAAAGAGTAACAAACATCCAGACATCCACACAAACTTTCGCATTTTTATAATATTAGTAGGATAATAATTATAATCTTAACTAGCTTTCCGCCCGCGGCTTCGCCCGCGTGGAATTTTGTCTGTCACAGAAAAACTTTATCGCGCGCGTCCCTGTTTCAAAAACCGGGATAAAAACTATCCTATGTTCTTTCCCGGGACTCAAACTATCTCTATGCCAAATTTCATCAAAATCGGTTGCGAGGTTTAAGCGGGAAAGCGTAACAGACAGACAGACAGACAGACAGAGTTACTTTCGCATTTATAATATTAGTTGGGATAGAAACAAATGACTACTTTGAGGTTTGATTATACCTTGACTTCTGACCATTTACCTAAGGAGAGACTCTGACGCCCGTTTTCACAAACAATGCTTGCTTAAATGAAGCAGCAAATCGGACGCACAGCGTTGAATACAGCTCTGTGATTGGTTCGTGTGTCACCCTGTGCGTTCACGCGCACTGTGAGACCTCATAGTAATGTTTGTGAATACGGGCGTGACAGATTAATAAACCTGTCCACTGTATTTCATGCTGCAATCACTTCATCAGTGCTAAGTAGTTCCTTTGTTTAGTTTTAACAGACAAAAAATGAAGAGGTTCTATCTATGGATCTGTGTGGAATGGAGGCCGCGTACCGGAAAACGCCTGATAAAGGTAGCAGGAAAGCGCTGGATGCACGCCGCTACCAACTGTGCGATGTGGAGTCATTGGGGGAGGCCTATGTTCAGCAGTGAACGTCCTGTGGCTGAAATGATGATGATGATGATGATGATCTGTATTTCTTCTGTTTGTGCCAATATAGCAGCTACTACCCCTTAACTTAGAATAGAAACATTTTCAGTCAAGTAGAAAAATACTTTTTATGTATTTACTGAATTCTTTTTCCCGAGAGTAAATTTCTCTTGCAACAGATAAATACATATATGACTCTAATCCAAAACAAAGCATTAAATATTCACTCCCTAGTTTCACATACTTCTTTTGTTCAATTATTGTCTACCTAGACTGGAATAGTCGGACAAAAGCAGATCTTTAAAATGCTGCAACTGAATTTTCGCTGCAAGGATTTTGCCGCATTTCGTCGTTAATATTTTGCGGTTATGCTATAATCGGCTTAAAACTGCAGAGAACTAATTACTTAGTGCAACTAGCACTACTTAGTTGTTAATTTAAGGCTGAGTTGCACCATCTTACTTTAACTTTGACAAATGTCAAAAAACTGTCAAACTACATACAAAAAGCACCGGTTGATCAAAAGGCTGGCAGCTATTTCGGTCAGAGAATTAGCCTGGCCATTCAACGTGGCAATGCTGCCAGCCTTTTGGGCACCATTCCTGACTGCGGCGCTGGGGGTGAAGTATTTTTTATTTTGTAAATAGTTTATATCATTAGTAATTTTTAAATTTTAGTTTTTAAGTCATTTTAAGTTAATGTATTATTATAAAATTTATTCTCTAATAAATAAAGCAACAAAAACCCAACGCCATAACAAAAAAAGCACCGGTTATTGTTATTGTTACGGTTAAAATAAGGTGGTGCAACTTAGCCTTAGTGTAGATTTGGTTAAAGCTCCTGTCATGACAGAGCCCATCGCCCGTATTCACAAACATGCGGTCTCACAGTGCGCGTGGACGCACAGTGTCACACACGAACCAATCACAGAGCTCTATTCAACGCTTTGCGTTCGATTTACTGCTTCACTTAAACAAGCATCGTTTGTGAATACGGCCGTTAGTTGTTGTTAATTTAAGGCTGAGTTGCACTACAGAACCGACCGTAACTTTAACGATAACCGGTGCCTTTTGTATGGATTTTGACAGACGTTTGTCAAAGTTAAAGTAACATGGTGCAACCCAGCCTAAGTTTAATTTTGGTTAAAGCCCCTGTCATAAACAGGAATATGACAGCGTCTTTAACTACAACTAAAGTGTATTTTTTTCTGTGATGCGGATTTAGGCACGCGGTGCATCTGTGGCCTAATTCACGTATTTTGAAACAGTCAAAATCTCGTTGACGTTTAGAAGTCGTCCTATTGAAAAACAGTCATAAATCCGTATTCACCTGACATTTCGATAGAACGATTACTCATAGGATCACAACTCAGCGATTTGTCATTTGACATTTAATCACTTGAACCAAACTTCAAAATAGGTAATAGGTGAATACCGCGGAGGCAACGATTGAATATAAAAACGAAATCAAAACAAAATCGGGCGATTAAGGCGATTAGAGTCCTCAATGACCTTGGGCGTTTGACCTTCACGCCGCGAGCAACACCCGCGTACCCCGCACCAAAAACTCCGATTTGACACCGATCAAAAATACACGGGCATAGGTAGATACAGAATAGAAGCTCTTTCTTCATACATTACTGCCTATTATTTTATACTTAAATTGATGAACCTTGATGTCGGTGTCATTTAACTCAGGCGTAAAGGTATTTAATAAAAATAACAAAATCCATGAACATTTTGTACGGGATAAAATTTTATTTTATTTTTCGTAAATTTTCTAATGCTTTTGTCGGTTCAGTCGTTCTCGAAATTTGAACAAACCCGACTTTATTACAAGCTTTTATTTAGCTTGCAATTTATGATGTATGTAGGTAATTACATAAGTCTGACTGCACGTACTCTATGAACAATTCTGACATAAAATCTATTGTCGAACAAAAGCTGGGTTGCACCATCTTACTTCAACTTTGACAAGCGTCAAAAGTCTGTCTAACTCCATACAAAAAACACCGGTTATCGCCAAAGCTACGGTCAAAGTTAGGTCACGTCAGGTGGTGCAACTTAGCCAAAGAAAAAATTCATTTTGATCGCTAATGTCAGTTTGTAGCGAGTGACACAACCTCCCCGTCTGAAGGCCAGCGGCCGACTGCCGCCCGCACCCCGCGAAGGCCCCCTCAACAGCAAAACGTTCGGAATTTATCAAAAGTAAAATTTATGAATGAAAGTAATGTTCGATTGAAAAACGCAACGTGTCATTTAAAGATTAAAGAATTCCCAATCTATTCGTGCAAAAATCTTTTAAATTAACATAGCCGTTTTGGAGGAGTAGGGAATTTAAGTAAAAAATCGATGTCCCGTATTTATTTTTTTAATCCAAAACAAAGAGACGTAGCGAAAATTCAAACGTCACAAATGTAGTCCTTGAACTGTTGTATAACATATTTTTTTTTCAACTATTTCTGTCCAGCAGTAAAAGAGGAGTAGGCTTTACAAAATGCCCATTTAGCGCGGATTGAGGACACTAATCGCCTTAACATGTGAATACGAAAAGTGACTCCAGCGATCAAATCGCTTGCATGTCGTGAAGTTTTGTTACGTGGATTAGGCTACTGGTCTCTTAAATCTGTGACAAACCATGACAAAGCATCTAAAGTGGCAGTGGGCGGGGCACATAGATCGTAGAACTGATGGCCGTTGGGGCTTCAGAGATACTTCCAACAAAATATCTTCTGTCAAGTTAAGATTTATAGTAGTTTTAAGCCGTTACAGACGCACTACCCACGCCTGTAGCCCACGCAAATGGTTAACAGGACTATTAATATTCTTTCCATTAAAAAGGTACTCTACAACTGTCAAAATCACAGGGTCATCAGAATCTTTTGCTGAGATTAAACAAGTTTTCAAATCTTATTCAGTAACTAGCTGTACCCGCGACTTCGTACGCGTGAAAATAGTTTAAATAATATTTCCCGTTTTTGCAACACTCTTCTTTACTGCTCCGCTGATGTATAAATAGCCAAAAGCCTTCCTCGATAAAAGGGCTATCCAACACAAAAATAATTTTCAAATCGGACCAGTAGTTCCTGAGAATAGCGCGTTTAAGCAAACACTTCAGCTTTATAATATTAGAAAAGGGCACTTTTTCTAAGCAGTAACTCATAATCACACTAATATTATAAAAGCGAAAGTTTGTGAGAATGTATGTTTGTTACTTATTCACGTTTAAACAGCTGGCGCGTTTTTAATAAAATGTGGTATGGATATAGCTGACACCCTGGATTAACGTTAGAGGCTACGTTTTACCGCGGGTAACACCGCGGGGCACAGCTAGTTGAGACAATAATCATGATATTCAGAGTATAGTTTGCTCTTAATCCGTAATCGGCTCAGAATCTGCAGACAGCTAATTACTTAGTGCAGTGGGTGTTGCTAATTAAAGTGCAGTTTTTGCTAAGCGTTGGCGGCCATGTTCTTTGTTTCATTTTGAATTTGTAAGCGGATGAAGCTTGGCTATTGCTTTGTATTGAGATTGAGACATGTAGAGGCTCCAAAAGCTAAATATTTGACGATTTGTAAGTAGTATTTAAATAGTCTATACAAATAAAGAAATGTTGACTTTGACTTTGACTTTTATATGCAGGAAACCAAATCTCTCATAAGACTAGGCGCAGACCACCGATTTTTAGTTGGCCGATACTTAGTTGTGCCCGATATTTAATTGTATGAAGAATCGGCCAAATCGAATCGGTGTAATGTGCGCACTTCCATACATGCCCATACTGATCAACTGCCCGACTAAACTATCGGCCGACGAAAAATCAATGGTCTGCGCCTAGGCTAAGCGATATACACTCGCGAGCAAAAGTATGGAATTACCCCATTCATTTTGAGTAATCTTTGTAGCTAAACGACTATGAAAATTAAATTAAAAATGGTACCAGTTTAAAGGTCACATTACAAACTTTAACTTGATACCATAGAAACATAGATGGTCATTGAGTTCTTCAGATCGTTGGGAACAAAACACAAGAGGGTGATTCCATACTTTTGCTCGTAAGTATAGTTGCCTGACTATCGAACATATTCCTAAGTAAGATTAAAAAGTAAAAATTGTAAGAAAAATTTACATACCTAGAAACAATAATTCAACTAGGTACGCATTATCTTCTCTTATCCAATTTGAACTTCTCATACAGTTGTTTATATTTAATTTCAATGGTTTGTTGTGTTAGGACCTAAGAGCAACGTCTAGATAATAATAGGGCACGAATCCATTTGAGGGCTATTTATTTATCATCGTCATCAATTTACCCAACTAGCTAGGGGACTAGGGGAACCTAGGAGCGTAGTAATCTAGGAACTCACGATTGACGACACGAAAAATGTATTGAAACATATGACTTATAACTAACAATAAGTAACAGAATTTAGGGGGACCGACGATCTGGTGAAGATCGCGTAAGCACCTGGATGCGGGCAGCGCAGGACCGGTCATTGTGAAAATCCTTGGGGGAGGCCTTTGCCCAGCTGTGGATGTCTTTTAGCTGAATGGTGGAGAACCTACGACCTCAAGAAGATTTCTAGCAGCGGCTGGACAAACAAGCGGGTGCTTTTTGGCGTTCCTTGTCCAACAGTGGACTACCATTGGCCAAACTGCCTATCTAATGTCTGGTCCCCGAGCACGTAGAATTATGTCCAATGACCCCAAGCTACCTATCCTTATCGCTCGCGACTGTGCGACGGGCGGCAGCAGTGAGGGTGCGAGCGCGACAGCAATATAATTAAGCGCGAGCGATAAGGATGGGTAGCTTGGGGTCATTGGACAAAATTCTACGTGCTCGGCGACCAGACTATACACAGACCACTAATTCAGCCAAAGTTTCACACGTCCAATTCATATTGTATTTAGACTGCTCGCGTTTCAAGATCTGAAACTCTGATGGAGTTTCCAACTTGTAATGGGATTTTGCGTTTACAATTTACATAAGTATTAGCATTGCAACCTGGAGAATTAGTTCTATGAGTTTAGAGGCTTTATTGTATTGAAACAATGAAATGTTATATTGTATGAGTATTAACAGTACCTATTATCAAAATATTTTGTTATCGTACGTACTTACACGTCCGTGTTACAATTGGAATAGGCTTGTGTTGTCAACTTTTTGGCCACTTTGGATGTTACTAACTATTTGACGCTGAATTTTCGTACCTAAATCATTGCAACAATTTAAAAGATTGAAAAAAATCAATTCATCTGCCTCAAGTGGGAATTGAGACATTGGTAAACCCATCATAAATGTACCAATAGTCTGATTTAAGAAACCAAAGTGGTAGGTATCTGGTCCAGGAAATGTTGGGAACCACCGACATAAAATAAAACCCAAAAGGACAGCAAGTCAAGCTAAATACTGGCATTTACGTAGAGTCACTAGCGAGTAGCGACTGTACTATAATAAAAACTTAATCAAAAAATCCATGTTTTCTTGTTCCCGACACATTGAACCATCCAATCTCAGTCTCTTTGAAATATTAATTGCCAATCAGAATGGCAGTCGCTCAGCTTTATGAAACAGATCCATAAATTTCAAACCGCAAGTTGGAAACGTAAATGACTAGTGATCTGGCATAAAACACTTTATTTTTGCAAATAAGCTTTTAAAAAACACTTTTACACGTCCCAGTATTAACCCTACCACTGCTTCGGGACAATCAATGGGCCAGTGCTGAGAAGAAGCAGCGCATGAAACTCAGTGATTGTCAGCCTCCTTTCCTAATACTTCTTCTTTCCTTCTTTTAGGGCTCTGCACCATCCGGCCTACATCCTGATGATGATGATGACCATTAGCCAACTGTTGAATGGGATGTGTGAAATGGCGTCATTTTATCCGACTGGAAAACTGGTCCTATCCCATAAATAGCTTCGAAATCTGACCTTTATTTAGTCCAAACAAGATCGTTTCAGTTTAGCATTACATACAACATATATCTTACCAAATAATCATATTAATCACACGAACTGAAACGTAAATCAAGCGGAGTTACATCGACAAATCGGATCGCCAAATCATTCCGGGACACAGCACTAATCCAGTTCGATATTAAATCTGTCTCTCTCACTCTGTAACGGAATACAACGCGTGGGAGTGGGATAAAGAGCAGGGCAGCGGCACTCAAACGTTGTTACGGGTGACGCCCCAAAGTGAAACCCTGACGTGAAAGATTTGTGCAGAAAAAATAATTATTTACATTTTAATTGAGTGTTACCATACTAAAATAAGTTCCCCAGAGGGAACTACTGAAATAAGCTTGAAAATTTATTGTATTTGTTTTGTAAAAAAAAATAGGCTGGATATTGGGGCCTGGACTCTAGCAGGTCGTCGGAATCTAAGTAGCGTTTTTGAAACCCGAATCGATAATCCGATTGTGAGGCTATTATCGCCTTAGACATCTTTTGAACTACATTATTAGTAATAATTAATGAAAAAAATCTTGAACACACACTGCGTCTCTGAAAATGATCCATTGATGACATAGTTGTCACAATTTAGTTTAGTACATATTTCTATTCATAAACTTTGAGAACATTTGGTCTTAGGAGTAATTTAGTTCCAGAGTCGGACTCGAAACAATTAAACGTGCAAAAGCCATACAAATTACGGCCGCATTCGCTTTCGGCGCGAAAAAATGTAATTAAATTCACCCACGGCCTCTAATGACGTTATTTGTTACCGAATGAGTTTTTCGCGTAATACACGGTGAAAACCGAATTAATAATTAGCTAAATACGGCCCCAGGAAAACTAGCACAGCCAGACTTTTTCCTTTAGAGTGCAATATTGTGGAAAATAAAAAGGGAGGATTTAAAATGCGACTTTGTTGCCCGTTTTTACCATCAATCCCTAATTTTTAAGTAACTCCTATGAAAAAAAAATTACTGTTATGTGTTACCAATTACCATAGGGGTCACTTAAAAATTAGGGATTGATGGTGAAAACGGGCATGTGTCTGTTAAATTGACAGAAGTGTTCCTTTACCCAAGCTTTTTGAAAAAAATAACTGCGAAGTGTTCTTCGCTGCACCAAAGACTGCTACAATTTTTTTTGACTGACTTAACTCAATCTAAATTAAAAAATAACATGACACTTGCTGAGGAACAATTTTTCATCTACATCAAAAATCCCATGGGCTTTCTGACACTTCTACAGAATATCACTTAGAATTGTTACACGAAACCATTTTAGACAATTAAAATGTTGTAAAATTCAAACCTTCTAAAAAGACATGTACTTTTAACTTAACAAAAGGTACTGAATATTCTACACACCTACTCTATTATTAAACGAAAATCTAAATTTACTCATTTTAAAATCTATGTTTATTTCTCGTAATATAAAATTCAGGCCAAAAAAAATCCCTGGACTTAACACTAATGACAATAGAATGGCTGTTACATTTTTACTGTGAAACAAGGGTCCGGGGCAGCTTGAACAAAAATTACCCTAACTACCTCAGTAATAAAGCCTTATTTACATTGCCAGATTCTTTTTAGAATTTATTTCAATACAAAGGTAGCCATTAAGAAAATCCCTCGCGATAAATACGGCAATAATAAATATTCCGCGAAGAAATTAATACGGGATTTAATTAATCCGTAAAAACGTGTTGTTAAATTAAATTCGTTTCAGCCGAAAGACGTCCACTGCTGGACAAAGGCCTCCCCCAAGGATTTCCACAAAGACCGGTCCTGCGCCGCTTGCATCCAGGTACTTCCCGCGACCTTCACCAGATCGTCGGTCCACCTAGTGGGAGGCCTGCCCATGCTACGTCTTCCAGCTCGTGGTCGCCACTCAAGAACTTTTCTGCCCCAGCGGCCATCATCTCTTCGAGCTATGTGCCCCGCGCCCCGCCCACTGCCACTTGATTTTAGCGATTCTGCGGGCTATGTCAGTCACTCTGGTTCTCCTACGGATCTCCTCATTTCTGATTCGATCACGCAGGGAAACTCCGAGCATAGCACGCTCCATCGCTCTTTGGGTGACCTTGAGCCTTCTTATGAGGCCCATAGTAAGCGACCACGTCTCAGAGCCATACACCATCACTGGCAACACACACTGGTCAAATACTTTTGACTTGAGACACTGCGGTATTTCGGACGTGAGAATTTCGCGAAGCTTCCCGAAACTTAAATATAAAGTTGTACCTATAAATTAAATTAAGGAATACAAATCCATCCATCATTAATAAAAGGAAAGATTTTTTAGGCGCGTGGTTCCAGCAGATGCTTTAGGCGTTAATAGGGCAACCCCGTAAGAGGTGGTGACTAAGGTAGAAATATGAGAGAATCAGGCCTCCGCAACCTGTCCGGCCAGCGTAGGGATAGTGTAGGCAAAAATGTCCATTTGCCTCTGATAAATAGATAAATTAAAGAGTGTCGTCTTCCTGCATAGACACTAAAATGGCCTTATGATGATGATGGTTTTTTTTTAAGATTAGCCCCTCGTACTAAGCTAAATATGCTTGTCACCACAATATTATCTAGTCGAGCGGCGGCGATGGTGATAGATAATTATTAAGCCTAATCTCCAACACTATTAATAGAGCTATGGTGTGAATTAGATACTGTATTTTAGCCTCCGAACCACCAAGGCAGGAGGTAGACAGTCGAAAGAACATAATATATTAATAGGTACATTTGTTGTAAGATCGCAGCAAAAGAACCAACTTCTATGATTTTGGTATTAAAGAGAATGGAACCTATGGAGATTGACATCTAACCTTATGAACAAAGAATAAAAAATATAATATTGAGCAGATATGTGCTATCCTAGACTGCATACTGCATCTCACTTAACACCAGGTGCGATTGCGGTCAAATACCTACCTTTTCTAGCATAAAAAAGCCTATTCTACTTTTACATACTTTACACAACAGTACCAGGACATAATAAAACAAAGAAGCTGTTTCCTACGTCTACAGAAGAAACTATTCTATTTCCCAGGCCATTCTATACAGACCAACTTTACAACCCAAGTACCAGGGCACAATAAAACCGAGGAGCAGTTTACATGTCAATTTTATAGCGGTCAAACGTTTACGAGCACCGTTGCAGTCTGTTCGGAGACAATATCAAGTATTAGGATGTAAAGTAAGACGGTATTTCAAGCTTAAAACAGGTACCTATCGTATGTAGTTGAAATAGGTGCGAATTTGCAACAACAATGTATAATATAATTGTACACCATACAAAAACTGATATCAACATAATTTTGAGAGCACAATATAAGTGGCGTTGCTAGGCAGCAAAGCAATGTCTTACAGGCAATCCGCAACGATCACAAAAATATTCGAAAAAAAAGGAGACTATGAATATCTATTTCTAAGAAAAATAGATAATACCTATTATGTTATACCAACTTTAAATAATCTATAGTTTTAAGGTTAATTTTGTATTTCTCTTGTAAGTGAATGTAATTCTTTTAGAGAAATAAATGTCTTAAACCACATAAACCACATGTTTGTTTTAAATTACTTATAATCAAGCAAAGCTTTTTATAACACTTTCATAGGTCCTGGTAAAAATATACCTACTACACTCTCTCCATCGCAATATTATGGTGAAAATACTTCTGAAATACACCCAAAAAATAACAACCAGCCGTCTTTAACCATGACCCGAAAACACATTGAGGCTAAACTCAACAAATTCCCCTGCAAGGGATCTCGATTTCCCATAATACTGTATTTCGATAAAGTCCGTAAAAAATGAAGCGAAACCCCTTCACTCGCATCCGACTTCGCAAATACACGGGTCATAGATTTTGTACCCAATTTATGCTAATATTGTAAAAACATAGTAATGGGAAACTGGAGGATGAGAGAGAAATCTACCTGCTCGATAGACCGACGACCTGTTGGGTGTCAACACCACTTTAGAGCTGTAAGGGTATTTTAGCAATTTATATTAGATAGCTTTCCGCCCGCGGCTTCGTGCGCGTGGACAACATTATCTAGGTACATATTTTACGGAACCCTATTTTTTTCCAAAATAAAATTTAGCCTATGTTACTCGTGGATAATGTAGCTTTCGAATAGTTTTAAAAACGGTCCAGTAGTTTTTGAGCCTATTCATTACAACCAAACAAACAAACAAAGTTTTCCTCTTTATAATATTAGTGAAGACATTTGTTGATAATTTTAATATTGAGGGAAATATCTACATTTCCTCCAAAACGTTCCATCTTATTATTTCAAATTACCTCCAATTACGAGTGTCTTTCGCTAGGTGTTCTGGAAGAGAATTCTAGGAATAAGACCGCCTGAATTATGCTATTCCAATTTTATTTTTCTTGAAATTATTAATTTTGGTATCGTGTCATAAATTAAGCAATAGGTGTAAATGTTTTGCAAGTAGAATGGACATTCTATCAAAAAATAGCTAGGTATTTTAATTTAGGGGGCGTCCATAAATTACGTGAGACTTTTAGGGGGGGGAGGGGGTCAACGAAAACCTCACTAAATCTCACGTGGGGGAGAGGGGGGGTCTCGGAAAATATCACGTAATTTTTCCCGCAACAAATAGAGTAAAATTGCCAGAAAACTGGGTTATTGAAGTAAAGAAAATGATTTTTTTAATGATAATAATGACAATTTATTCTAAACCGTCTAATCAAATTCAAGTATCTAAACTAAAACTCAATGAAACTAAAAATGCCTCCATCTGCATTTGTGAACACTAAAGATGCAGAATAAATGTGCCACGCGCAGTGTAGGGTTCCGTAGTTGTCTGTCGTTACCACAATATATTTCAGAAGCAAGCAATTATTACTTCATCTAAAGTCACTTTTCATATTTTCTTCTAAGGAATTTTTACTGGTTAAGAAATTGTATAATACATGAGTCAAATAACTATTACTCTCTTAAACTAAGTAATGTATCTTAACCGTTATAGTTTTCCTTGAAAAAAATTCATCCCCACTTTACATGCAGGGTAGCTACCCTAGAATATTTTTTTTTCAAAATTTTATTTTACCGTTTTGTCGGCGTTTTTTAACTATTAGTTTACAGTTACATTTTTTAACTATTAGTTTACATTTTATTAATATTTAACCATTAGTAGCAATTAGCAAAATTTAACAATTAGTTATTTTTACTATAAATCAAAAAACTGGTCCTAGGTTGAAGCAATTGCTTGTCTTACTAAACGACGGGAAGCTACGGAACCCTGCACTGCGCGTGGCACGACACTGGGTTACTGATTTTTTTATATAAATCTAATAGACTCGAAGTAANTCTTACTAAACGACGGGAAGCTACGGAACCCTGCACTGCGCGTGGCACGACACTGGGTTACTGATTTTTTTATATAAATCTAATAGACTCGAAGTAAAGACATTGCAAAATAGGCATTTTATTAAATATCACGTGAGATTAGGGGGGTGGGGGAGGGGGTCAGGCAAAATCTCACCAAATCTCACCAAGGGGGGCGGGGGGGTTGAAAAATGGCCAAAATTGTCTCACGTAATTTATGGACGCCCCCTTACTTGTATCCGCTGTCTTATACTCGTAGAAAGCTTTGCTAAATTTGGGACTAAAAGTCGCAGTGTACAAAGCCCAAGGATTTTTAATTGTTTATTACCTCTACTTAAAACTGCAGTTTACTGAATCGAATTAAAACTGGAGAAGAAACGGCGTTGAGGGTAGATTTCTTCAGAATTTTTCTTCTAATTAATTTTTCTGAACCATCATTCATTGGAGTTTCCACTGACACAGTGCTGAACGATTAATGATGGTGGCTATAGTAACCCGGGCTTTTTCCTGAAAACCCTTCAAAATGAACCGGGAATATCCCGTCATTTATATCTTTGCGAATCCGCGCGTCACTGGAGAGGGCTTGTTAGGGTTGCTAATGTTAAAAGTTGAGGATAATCCCACCTTTTCAAATTCAAATTCAAATAGTATATTCAGTACATAGGCCCTTTCCAGGGCACTTATACGCATATATTGTCCCAAATATAGCTTGCCCTACCACCACTTCGGGACAATATATGGGCTGGTGCTGAGAAGAAGTGGCGGAAGAAACTCAGTCACCTTTGTCAGCCTCTTTTTCAATAAAGCCTACCACTTTCCCACTGCTGCCTATCCTGGAGGATTTTCCCACCTCTCGTTCTCTCTCCTGTGTAGCCAGGATCTAGCTAGAGCGCCGATGAAAGTTATCGGGCTTTTAAACGCGTAAACGCGTCTCTAAGAAAAGTTGTATTGTCACTGCACCCTCTGAAGAATATGAAATAATCTCGAAGTTAAGGATTGACTTACTTCCAGTCCAAAACGTGGTAGATTAGAATAGGGCCACTCCCACCCTTCCTGAGTACGTCGTAAAAGATGAATAAGGGGTAAATAAATACCTATTTATGAACATCGGGGAGTGTAAAAATACTCAATTTGCCTTGTGGTTAATCAGAGAGGAGCATTCTCCAGTAGCCTGTGGAAACTAAATATCTAGATGTATGTTAAATCCTCCATTTCATGCTCCTGCAGCAGAGACTAAATGACCAGATCATGATAATGGATTCTTTCGCTTCCATAGGCCAAAAGTGTGAACCCTAGCCATAGTAGAGACCCGTGATGTAGCGTGGGGATTATGCAAAGCGGGTTCCGCAGCTAATATTTATGATTTTCCGACCGATTCCCGTCCCAAATCTAGGATGTTGAAGGAAACGAATTTGTTAATTCATGGCCCGCATAATTTTGCCCTGACAAGATATTTGTCAATACGTTATTCACTGAGAAAGAGGGTTGTTTATATTCTGCTGAAAATGCGGATACAATATTTATTGTACCAAGCTTAACTTTGGCATCTTGTATTTATGATAGGTGCTGTTTGCCAAAATCCGACGTGTTCTGACTGAAATTCGTTCACTTTTTGTCTTAATATGATAAAAAAATACACGTTCAGTATCATTCATTGATATTATATCAATGAATATGTAAAACTCCATGTGGAATACTGGCCCCAAACTCAAGGACTTCCAAATTCCTAATTAATAACCCCATTCCATCTCAAGGACCCCCAATTAGGTTACTTTTTACTTTGCAAAGACCCCTTGGCAATGACAGTTTATGGTTTAACTTCCCCCGGGACAAACTTGACCTTCACTGGTTGGGTTTTTATTGGCGGTCAAGCTGTAGACGCTGGCTTCACAGGAGTTGCAGCGGTGGGAACGAGAGGTGGAAATAGTCCCATAAAGACCCCTTGGAAATTTCAATTGACCCCTGGGGGTTCATTTAAGACCACTTTGAGTATCGCTGACTTGAACAAACAAGCATCGCTGATATGTAAACAAATGAACGTCTACGTTAATCTTCGTTTCAATTTAGTTCTAGATTTGAATTGAATTATTTCAAACAACACGTGTGTACAGTCGACGTCAAATGAGACTATACATTTCTATAGCAAACTACCTGTCGTGCGACCTGTCCCGGACTACCCGCAGTTTTTTAGATACACCAAACATTCCCCACTTTTTGGGTAGTCGGGTAAAAATCCAGAGTGTCAGCTACCTCCACACCTTCTGACCACTCACTGAAATGGTGTAACTAACACGACTACGTGTATATAAAGAAAGTAATATAAATGGTTAAACTTGATTTAAATTCAAGTAATATACAAAAGTACAAAATTAATTGTATACGAATGCCGCAGAAACGCTACTGTGAACAAAAACAACAAATCCCCAGTGTAAAAACTCGTTACACGGACATTGAATAAAAGATCTGTTAGCGTCACAGCCTGAAGTGTGTGGATGTGGTAGACAGGCGACTGGGGACTGCGATTAATCGCGAATTTTCGCGACATTTTTGTAGCATTTTTGATCCATTTTATGAAAGTCATTATGACTCTACTTCAAGAATACCTGTAATTGGTCTTACTAAATAATTAAACCCAACCAATCACAGCCCAATTTATGCTTGAGTTTAAGATCGAGTCTTGAGAGCCGTTTCCAACTGCTTATACTAAAACGTTTGTTTTTATTTGTATAGAGAACAATAGTGTCTAGACAAACCTAAAGAGGATTTAGGACGCTAGTTGGATCAAATATGTAATTGCTCAATAATGAATAATAAATAAATAAAATAAAAAAAAACTCTGAGCTCATTACATGACGTGACATGGTACGTCAACGAAACTAAAGCGATTTGTGATTGTGTCATAATAATATGCTTTTAACGTAGGTATAACAACAAAAGTTATAAAACGTCATTTACTTATTGCAATTAGGCTTTTGAAAAGCGCTTTTGCACATCTCTTTCAGATCCCTGAGAGCAGAAGCAATGTATGAAAACAGTCAATGGCAGACGATTCGCTTTGTTTAGGTACAGATAAAGTAATATTTACTAGTTTTAGTTAGGTACTGATACGTTCCACCCCGCAAATCGCTCGTCTGCACGCCCCAGTAGATGACAGCGCTTATGCGATGAATCGCAGCCTATGAATTATTTATATTCTGCGTCTCGCTCTCGCATAGGTTGACCACATAAACGCGTCCCTCTCGCACAAGTACGGGAACGATGAAATGTTTTATTGAAATGCCTCTTTACGGTTGAATTGTGACTTTATTTGGTAATGGTTTTTAAAAATTGCGTAAATATTATAAAACTAGCGGCCGCCCGCGACTTCGTACGCGTGGATCCCGTTTTACCTCCTTAGGGGTGAAGTTTTGTAAAATCCTTTCCTGCATGCCAAATTTCAGCCCGATCCGTCCAGTGGTTTGGGCTGTGCGTTAATAGATCACTATGTCAGTCAGTCAGTCAGTCACTTTTGAGTTATATTAAATTTAGATAAAAAATAATGTAAAGCCCGCTTGCATGGTCGCATTTATTCGAATTCGTAATTCGTATTTTATTTCGCGGAAATAATGGTTAACAAAAAATTAATTTAAATTTATGTTTGGTTTTCCTGAAACATTCGATCGACACTTTTAACATGCAAAATAAATAGTTTATTTTTCCTAAAACCATTGATCCCGGAAATTGTATAACTTGCAATAAGGTCTAAAAAAAACTATTTGACCATGCGTTGAAAATTTATTTATTTCGGCAGCACGTAACACGTACCAAACTCATGAAAGTATAATTTATGTAGGTAATACTAGCTTTCCGCCCGCGGTTTCGCCCAAGTGGAATTTTGGTCTGTCACAGAAAAACTTTATCGGGCTCATCCTTGTTTCAAAAACCGGGATAAAAACTATCCTATGTCCTTTCCCGGGACTCAAACTATCTCTATACCAAATTTCATCAAAATCGGTTCAGTAGTTTAGGCGTGAAAGACAGACAGATAGATAGAGTTACTTTCGCATTTATAATATTACTAGTATAGATTTTAATACCTACACTAAAAAAATACTTGACTGTTGCCTGTACCTACTAAATCCAACAAAATCCATCTTTTTGCGATTCTGACCAATACCCTCATATTCAGAAAACATAATATTAAGTAGATAATGCTTATTAACAGACTATTTTTATTTTGTATTCCTGACTAATCCATCTAAATACGTCCTTTTTGGCGAAACTACGACATAAATATAATCCTCAGTACGAAGTTGACCACTTATTCCTCCATTCACAACGTCTAAACATAACTTATGTATCAAAGCTAAGATTACCCTGTGCGAAGGGTCAGCCATTATTCCTTATCTGGTACCCCATAAAGTAAGCGGACAGTATTTACTATTGCTGTTCTTATTCGTCAACAGGGGAAACTGGGCCATGGTATAGTCTATATAGGATTACAACTGTCTACAGCATTTTTGCGCACGGGTTATGCTTAGCTTATTTTTATTGCTTTGTAACCTAGAAATAATAATAACAACAAAAAAATGTTCTGAATTTGCTTTTATGTGTAAAAAATAGAAAAATTCATATCAATGAATGTATGAAACATGAACATAGAGATGATTCAATTTGTTGCCAAATATTTTTTTTTCTTTCTTTCTTTCATTCTTTCTATTTATTAAAACATACCAAATATCCATTTAAGATTCATTCTCACAAGAGAAAATTCAAAATAGAGTCCAAATATTTATTAAAAATGAAAAGTTCTAATTTCCTGTCATGTTCCATAGAAGATTTTTCTCATAAAAATCTAACCCTATCATGCTTTCAGTATACTGGCCTTGGTAACGTCGTTTCTCAAATCCCACTATATTTTGATGAAAGCGTGCCCCTTGTTCTTGCGAATAAGGCCCCATAATTATCTATAAATATATCCCAATGAGAATGGGACGTGCATCTTTAGAGACATTCTACTATGAAGATGGAAAATTCAAATCGCTATAACTTCTTAAAAAGCAAATATTTTCGATTTGTAATCGCACTTTTTTATATAAATTTGCTTATATAATCAGAATATAATAAGTAAAATCCATGCGCAAAAAAAAATTTTTTTTTTTGTCGACCGGTGTTATAGGACATTCAGAATTAAATCTATCTATTATTCTGATCATCTAGGCTAATGTCAGCACACAACCAATAAAGTAAGTGACGAGAGGTTACACGAGTTTTACGTTGTTGAGTTTACTCTTTCGGCCTAGATTCAATATAGGGCACACAAAACTTACTTACCTAGTAACTTAAAAGATTCCCTACTTATTAGTGCACATTACCTACTAATAAATGTTGAAAAAAACTGTCACCAAGATCCCAAAATATGCATGTGCTAAAAAAATCGAAAAAACATTGACAGATTATGTTCTTCACTTAAGTCCTATCTAGCTCTATACTAATTAATAGAAATTGGTTCAGTGTGAAACAAAGACATAAAAATAGAGGTGTACTATGGTATTATAGATAAAAAAAATTTTTTTGACTGGTATTTTGCTACCAGAATCAATGTTTTTTTTTTTAATTGGATGTTAAGTTAGTACTTATAGTAAAATCTAATCAGGTCCACCTAGAACCGTCGATCTGGCGAACAGCGCAGGACCGTTCTTTATGGAAATGGGGAAGGCCTTTGTCCAGCAGTGGACGTCATTTGGCTGAAACGCACGAACGAACGAAAATCTAAATAATCTGGAAATCATGGGGGGAGGCTTATGTTCAGCAGTGGACGTCCTATGGCTGAAATTGTTATCTAGAAAATATCTATTCTCGCTACCTTTTCCTCTGTACCTACTCATTCTCAGCTGCATTTCCTCACTTTGAAAATACTCGTAATATTTAGCGACAAGACGCAATTTTCTACGCCCTATCGACAACAACTAGCTCTCGTGGCGGGTTTATAAATGGCCGATACAGCAAATGGAGGGCTGGTTGGGGGCGTGATAAATTGTGTTAACATCAAGCAAAATGGTTCTTTAAAGACGTTTAACATTTCTTTTAAAGAGCTTTACATCTTTACTTCATTCATACTATCTGAAAGTATGTACCTAGGTAACAATGTTTGTCTATTTGTTGTACAGTCGCGGAATGAAAAGGTTCGTCACCTTAGTGTCGGTTTTCGCTTGCACTAGGTACTGTAAGAGTCAAACCTGCCAACATAACAGTGCAAGAAACAGTGCTGCTAACATTTAAATAAATATGACGTTTGCTAACGAATAAGGTTTTGCTTATTTATTTTTCTATCCCATCAGTGCAATGCAATGATTACATTGAGCAATTGACAATAGTTTTTTTTTTTATTTAATAGAAATAATAATGGCAGGTTGAACCAACAAGGTTTTAGTTTATCAATCGTAATAATCTTCTTGACACGATAAATCGTCAAACAACTTTGATCTGAATAATTTTGAACTTTACTGACGAACAGTTAAAGATTATTTTCTCTAACTCGAGATTATTCTGTAACATAGTTTCAAAAGGTAATATTTTATGTGCTCGCGATTCCTTGAAGGAATCAATTTGAAAACTGACGAACCTTTTCATTCCGTGACTGTACCTAGGTAACAATGTTTGTCTATTTGTTACACATTGCAAACAATTTTGAATTTTGGTATGGAATTAATATGGTCCTGAAAATTCATACATGGTCTTTCTTCTGTCGCAATAAAACATGAAAGTGAAGAAAAAGGTGATGATGCTTTCAGGATCCAGTGAATATGTGATAAAACCCGGAACAACTCAGCCTCTGAGACTAAAGTTAAAAAGTTTCAAACTAAAGTTATAGTTTAACTTAACGCAGAACCAACAAAAAGAGGAGTACAACAAAGAGAGGAGGAGAATAGAATACGGATACCTAAAAGGTCACGTCTCAGCAAACGTATTATAAAATAAACTGGTCATCACAAAAATCGGCCCACCTACGTTTTACAGGAAAACTCGTTTCTACTGACACAATCATGGTGCCCCAACAATATTGGTGTTATTTGAAAGCCCATTTAATTTCCTAATAAACGATTAACATATACAATAAATGTGACTTGAAAAACTTTAAAAAAGACCTCACTTTGGGCTCACCTGTGGGATCAATTAGACCAATTTTTATGGTTATAAAACCAAATAATAATTTCACGTGTCCTCTTTAACAGATGGATAGCGATTAATCCCAACTTAACAGTTTTAAAGCCATAAAAGTTGGTTCAAGCGTAACTACCTATTTTTTGAAGAAGTGACTCTGGATTCTTCTACAGACACATTTTTGGGGTAAAAACCTTTCCTTTAATGAAATGAAGTTTAGAACTAGGCATTTAAATGGTAATATAGTACATATAGTAATATTGGTGGGAAGTGGGGATGCATACGTTTGAAAGTGCTTGTCGCGGGAGGGTCCATTTTTATGATGACCAGTGTATGTATTAGAGAATTAGTATTGACCCTATGCTTATTGGACTGACAATTTCATGAAGATATGTGAAATGGTAAGCTCCTGATTGATGAACTGACGACTTCATGGAAGATAGTTGGCAGTACCTAGATCTTTAGTGGTGGTTGATGGTGGTGATGATTTTGTTAAATAAATAGTTCACAGAACGACACGATTTTGAGTTTAAGTAACTACTTAACATATCCCATGTCACACGCCATCCCTCGTAGTTCAAAAACAATGTTGGCACACTAAAAGCACTTTAATTTAATATTTCATAACAAGGAATGTAATAAGCAAGCAACGTAAACAATAAATTACTTACGGTGGTCCCCGCCGCGCGGTATTACTGCAGGGCTGTATTATGGAGTCACTCGACTTTTTTATATTTCGTTTCCTTTAAGCCCTTCACGACGTCTCTGAAATTCTGAATGATGCCGCCATCAAGATACGGTCGCAAAATTGCAAGAAGATTTATTCTCTGGATAGTATTTAGGTACTTCATATTATCTATCTTGTGCTTAGATTTTATCAAAAACAGCTTTCTCTTTAAAGAATCTCTTATTTTGAAATACATTGCATTTCTTTACAACATTTTTAATTTTAGGAAACTAATGTGTGAAATTACAGTTATTATAACAAAATTTAAATCTTATTATCATTTGAAATTGTGTCCAATAATACACAAAACACAAATTGAGGGGAAATACTCGAATCAATCGTAGAACTGATGGCCGTTGGGGCAGAAAAGTTCTCGAGTGGCAACCACGGGCCGGACGTCTTCCGTAGCGTAGGCAGGCCTTCAAATAAGTGGACCGACGATCTGGTGAAGGACACGGATGCGGGCAGCGCAGGACCGGTCGTTATGGAAAGCCAGCAGTGGACGTCATTTGGCTGAAACTAACGAACGAACTCGAATCAAACTCAAATCTGAACTTTTCAAACCAAAAGCTGGAAGTGGCGTCGCGAACTATGTTTTGTGTCGAGTATTATATCTATTTGTCGCGTAGGTTTCACAGGTGAATATCGAGCGGTCCCAGAATAGTCCCCGCCATCATCCGGCCGTAGGACACGTGTTGTGCGCGATGAATGTCGGTAATATTAACTTTATTACTGACGCAGCCGGCGTGATTTATGCGCGACTTATTTGCTTGCTGCTGATGCTGGATTTTCTAGCGGTTCTTCGATATTTTTTTATCCACAACGAGGAAGCTCTTGGCTTAACAACCTCGAGTGGTAACATCACTAGTGGTGTAACAAATAACAATAATTATGAGGGTTGAAATTTTCAAGCCCGCCCGAACGGACGACGCCGCGAGCCGCCAGTCTGCTTGTGACCACGGCTGCAGCATAGCAGCCGAAACGTCAAGCCGTGAGTAGGTATTACATATGTAAGAGTAGGCGCACACCGTTGATTTTTAGTTGGCCGATAGTTGTGCCCGATTTTAAATTGTATGAAGAATCGGCCAAATCGAATCGCCGTAGTGTGCGCACTCCCATACATGCCCATACTGATCAACTGCCCGACTAAACTATCGGCCAACGAAAAATCAACGGTGTGCGCCTTTTTTTTTTCGGGGAAAAAATGCATTGAATTGCATACCTACCTATCCTGCGGGGACAGGGTAGGTTATGTGGGGCTCACCAAGTCAGAAGGACAAAGGCATACCCACTAAAAAGACCCCGGTGCTCCGTCATTCGCCTTAAGTGGGAAGGAACTGTGGGATTCCGGACAAAGCCTTCACTACCACAATCCAACGGTGTGCGCCTACTCTAACTCATACAAAAAAATGTCGCGTTTGGACCCGTGTTTCTCTATTTTACCTCAAGTATCCGATATTCATCATCATCATTTCTACCACAGGATGACAGGATACCTCATAAAGGTAGCAGGCGCCTTCCTGCTACCTTTATGAGGTTGTCCGTCCACCTTGTATTTGAATAGCCCGTAAAATTGTAAACCTAAGTGGCAGTGGGCGGGGTATAGTTTATAACTAGCTTCATCATTTCAGCCACAGGACGTCCACTGCTGAACATAGGCCTCCCCCAATGACTTCCACATCGCACGGTTGGTAGCGGCCTGCATCCAGCGCCTTCCCGCTACCTTTATCAGGTCATCGGTCCACCTTGTGGGTGGACGTCCCACGCTGCGTTTTCCGGTACGTGGCCTCCATTCCAGAACCTTGCTGCCCCATCGGCCGTCAGTTCTGCGTACTATGTGCCCAGCCCACTGCCACTTCAGCTAACTAGCTTATGGGGCTTAAAAGTTCTCGACCGATCACTGACTGGAAAACGCAATATGAGCAGACTGTTGATGATGCTGTCTAATCAACTGTTAAATGTTTTAAATGTAGTTATTTATTAATGTACCTACAGCATACGTCTGATAATACTAACTTTTGAACTGCTTAACCTCTCAAATTAATAAAAAATGTATGGCAAAAACTTGGAAACAGTTGACCCCGTATTGGATTCCCGGTCAACAGAACTATTCCCACGTCTTGTTCCCACCGCACCAACTCCTGTGTAGCCAAGAACACAGCCTATCCAACTACATACAAAATATCTAAGATCAAGTTCCATTCTGTCTCAAACTTTTTTCAACTGAATTTATCTCTGAAATAACCCCAATCTACCCTCAAGAACATCGTCCAATAAAACTTGCTCGAATACAGCAAGAATAGACTCATACTAAATTCAAAGGGCAATCCAACAAAACGTATGTGTATGCAAAAACACCGTCTATCTATAAATCTGCGAGTTCCCGAGGGAACCTTTTTATTTACGAGCGGAGTAAAGATGGATTTTCACCGCAAGCTGCTGGACAATGTTCGCGAGTTCGCTTTTTGAATTTGAAAGTGTTCTTAAAATCGCTATGATTCATTTTTAAAAATAGTTTTTTTCCAGCCTGTATCGCAAATCCTCTAAAAAGTGCAAAAAATGTAAAAAAAATGTACGCCAGTATCTTTACCGCTCGATGATGCTATGATCAAAAATTCAAAATTCAGAATTTTTTTTTCTTTTTTCCAAAAACGGCGAGTTCCCGAGGGAACCTTTTTATTTACGAGCGGAGTAAAGATGGATTTTCACCGCAAGCTGCTGGACAATGTTCGCGCGCTCTTTTTTCAATTTGAAAGTTCATAAGATGATATTCGGTATTCGAAACTCAAATTTTGATTTTTTTTCTTTTATTTTTGAAAAACTGCCAGCTTCCAGAATAACCTTTTTATTTTTACGATTTTAGTCCAAAGTTAGATATTTTATTACTAGATGGCGCTATGTTATTCTAAAATCAAAATTTTTCTTTTTTTTTCAGACAACTTCAAATCCTCTAAAAAATTCTGAATTATATACTTTTTTATGGCTAGATGGCGGTACGGTATCCTTGACTCAAAATTCAAAATAATATAATTATTTTCTTATTTCCAGGTTTAATTAAATTTCTTTCTCTTCAATATTAATCTAACTTTTCAATATAAAGCAGTTGTTTAATATATTTAAATAGATTGCTTTTCCAGTAGGTATTTGGGATTTGGAAGGTTTTCATTCACTTGAGATATAAAGTGATACGTTCAGACATTTAGTTAGGAAGAACAATCTTGGAATCAAGCCCAATATCTAGAGTAAGAAAATTTATGGCGTACAATTTGATCTTCCCGGTTAAAATATCCGTTCAATAAATGGCAATGCCAGATTTTGTATGGAAGGTGGCGTCTTTTTTTTTTCGCGCGGCCATCGACCAAACTTTATTTTTTGATTACAAAATAGTGTAATAAACCAAACTTTTTATGGCATGTATACCTCTAAACTCAGTCTGAACTGAGTTACGAGCATTAGAAGTTTGATGATTTTCATACTAGATTTGCTTTTTGCGCGCAAGTTTTGTAAGAAATTGCAACAAAATACTTATTGCGCTATTTTTTTATTGCGCTGATTCTGCTGCATACTGATGTCTGGAGCCTTTAATGGATGGTATTGTTTGTTTACACATACAATGTCACTATTTTGTTGCAATTTCTTACAAAACTTGCGCGCAAAAAGCAAATCTAGTATGAAAATCATCAAACTTCTAATGCTCGTAACTCAGTTCAGACTGAGTTTAGAGGTATACATGTCATAGTAAGTTTGGTTTATTACACTATTTTGTGATCAAAAAACAAGGTTTGGTCGATGGCCGTGCGAAAAAAAAAGACGCCAATTTTCGGCATTGTCTTTTACTAAAACTTTATACTCGTATTATCCATTCAGTAAACCAACTGAAACTTTATACTTATCGAGTGAAATAATTAGGTTTCAAAAGTTATGCTTATAAAACCCTAAATATTCTTATCATATTACCCGAAATTTGCTCTAAAACTTTAATATAATACCTACTTCCATTTTAGTCGGGTCAAAGAACAATACTAATACAGATAAAACAAGCGCTCGTTTAGTTAGTACCTACTTGGTACGTAGGGAAGACAGAAAATAGTAGAAGTTACACATTAACTTTTTTAATTTAATCTCTCGAAGTAGGTATCTATTATTTATACATAATAATAACTAACAGCCGCCCGCGACTTGATACGCGTATACCCTGTTTCACCCCCTTAGGGGTGGAGTTTCGTAAATCCGTTCTTAGCGGATGTCTACACCCTTTAAGGAACCTACCTGCCAAATTTCAAGTTTGTAGGTTTTAGTTGCTGAGATTTCGTGATTAATTAGTGAGTAATAGATCGTTTCTTCCACGAAGACGCCACCCACCGTTCTTCTGCTAATGTTTGAGTGTTATCGGTACACGCTAAATCATTCACAAGTGATGACGACCACTACAATAATTTCGCTCGGATTGCTCGGCTCGGATCAAACTCCCTGCACCTCGCGCTTCCCGCGACCAAAAATTGGTGGGGCGAGTCTTCGTGGATGCTTTCGCTTTTGTATACCTCTATATAGATTTTGAATGCCGTCGGAATGGGCCCTACCAGAATTGCCGCTACTGAAGATAGAGTCTACCGAGTATATTCCTCTGTAGCTGGGTCTAGACGTATTCATTAATTCCAGATTATACTTGTAAATTGTTATGAGTCGTATCCTTGGCATAATCAAGCAGGCACGAGAAGGTACCCCGTACACAAATCCGAGTGAATATCTTATGATAATGAACGCAAGGTCGAAAATAGAATGCAGCATTGACAGCACAAAATATAGGCAGAAACGTTGCATGAGTTTTAGTACTTATGCTTACTGTTTTATTATTAAAATCATCTTTGCAAAAGGTCGTCAAATTTCTATGGGTTTTGAATAAATAATAATGCAGTTATTATAATACAATTTGAATAATTTTGTATTGTTATAGTTCGTTGACACTGGTCACGTGATTTTGCAATAAAATATTATAATGAGGAATGATAGTTTGCACAACTAGCTATCCGCCCGCGGCTTCGCCCGCGTGGAATTTTGTCTGTGACAGAAAAACTTTATCGCGCGCGTCCCTGTTTCAAAAACCAGAATAAAATAAAAACTATCCTATGTCCTTTCCCGGGACTCAAACTATCTCTATGCCAAATTTCATCAAAATCGGTTCAGTGATTTAGGCGTGAAAGCAAGACAGACAGAGCTACTTTCGCATTTATAATATTAGTATAGATTCTTGCATTACGTAACTTAGCTGTAACGTTTTTCATTTAGATACAGTCAGCGTCAAATATTTATTTTTATTGACACCCAAAGTAGTGAATAATTTCGCAACACGTTTTTGTTACAATTGGAATTAAGTGGTGTCAACTTTTTGGCCACTTTGGATGTGACCCCTACTCTCTTCCCACGGGTGTCTTAAGAGGCGACTTAGCTTAGACTTGCTGCCCGTTCTCTGTTTGATGTGTAGTCCACACATCAAACAGAGAACGGGCAGCAGCGCTCTCTGAAAAACATCAATCTTTTAAACTGCGATCTCCAACCCGCCTGCCAAGCGTGTGGATTATGGCAAAACCCTCCACTACTTATACTGGAGGAGGCTCATAGTCCAGCAGTGGACTGTAAGGGCTGTTGATGATGATGATGGGTGTGACGGATTTTTTGACGCTGATTGTACGTAGAATTTTTTTTTTAAATGAATCATCAAAGACGCGTACTTACTACCTACCTGTATCATATTATACAGTGTGAGTCACGTTAAAGTGTACATATGAAAAAAGATAAAACTAGACCTATTTTTATCGACAAAAAAGAAGTCAAAAATTTTTTGAGATTTTTTTTTAAATTTTTTATAGTATTTTTTTTCTTCCAATTACTTATTGTAAAGAAAACGTTATAACTTTTAAACTAAGCGGTATATCCTGATAAAATAAAAACAGTAATAATGCTAAATAACAGGCAATACTAAAAAAATACATAAAATACACAAAAAAGGCCAACAAATAATAAAAAATGATACTTTTTGAAAAAAATCTGCTTAAAAATTCGTGTCTTTTTGGTTATTTGATAATTTTTTCCAAAAAATGTCCCTATAACCGGTGGTTTTTATTACTTTGTATTCAAAAAATTTTTGACATCTTTTTTGTCGATAAAAATAGTTCTAGTTTCATCTATTTTCATATGTACACTTTAACGTGACTCACACTGTATAAATAATTGCATGCTCTTCAAGTTTATGGCAGCCTGGTAGCCGAGTTTTTCACACGGCAAGTTCCCTCCGCAGGAAGCAATTACGCTTTGAGCTTAGAACTCTTTAAATTCTTCACTGTTTCTGCGCGCCTGGTACTTGAGTATGTTAATAGGAACATTTTGCGCCACAACTTGACCTTATTTTGAAATAGATGGTATAAGAAAATGGTGAAAAAGCTTTAAAATAAATAAAAATCATCGTAGAGTTGCTATCAGCAGGCCAGATCTAAAAATACCTTTAAAAAAGGCAAAACTAACTGACATATCTGCGTAAAGCCCAAACTCTTGCACATACTTATAGCACTACGAAACGATATTCAAATAAAGTGTTTATTATACTTAGGTGTAGCTTTTATATGACGCGCGATAAAAAATCTGTGACAAATTCAACGAAGGCGAAGCTGTGGGTAAAAGCTTCAATAATTTATTTACTATACAACTAACCACAATACAGAGACAACATAGTACAGTTTTTATCCCTGTTAAAAGCGAAGAAGTGGACTGTACTAATTGTTGAGAACAGTTTATTTGCTCAAAACAAAAATAGACAAGCACAAGAGACCGTAAAAAAGTAACTTCAAAAACCAAAAACAATATTGAAAAAAGTAAAAAAACATAAATATTATCAAAAAAAGAATGCTGGCCAAACTGCAACAATCCCGATATTTAAAAAAACGTGAATGCAATTACATACCTACTTTTTTTATGAAAACCGCGTGCTAAAGTTATTAATCAATAAACGAAAGTATTAAACAGATCGACCACACTTCCCATTCTACAGAACCTGAACAATTCAAAGGACCGGGAAAGTTGTGCTTGAAAAATGTCAGACAACTCATCCCGGTGCTCGAGAATCCGGAAGTTTTTAATTACTCGAGTTGGAACTTGGAGTCGAGACCACCTGCCCGGGGCAAGTGGGAAGTGGGAAGGGGGGTTAGGCATTAATTGGTTATTTTAATTTAGCACCTAGTTAATGTGTGTTGGCTTTTGAATTATGAGGCTGAGCATCAACTAACTTTAACGGTAACTATGACAATAACCAATGCTTTTTGTATGGAGTTTGACAGATTTTTGACGTTTGTTAAAGTTAAAGTAAGATGGTGCAACCCAACCTTAAACTTTCATTTACAAGCCTTGTTCATGTAGAGTTTAAAGAGTTGCGGAAACTTGTAATTAAACGTCAGTGACATATTATTATGGGAATACGTACGAGTATTGTGTGTCTTTTTATGTTTCATACAATCAGTTAGGTCAATAGTGAGCAGTTCTGAGAAGGCATTGAAGGGTCAAATTGTTCTTAATCAATTTTCATGCAGTTAAGCAATACCTGCCTAAAAATGCTTGACCTGTATGCGATGTAAATCTACCAAAAAGTAAATACTAAGTATCTACTCTACTTTTCTATTTGGCCCAAAGGTTAACTGGAAGAAAATGTATGTAATATGACATTATATTCGCCTTTTGTACATACTCTGATTTATATTGTCTGCAGTTTTAAAGAAATAACTACTGTCTACTATTGAAAGCTACACTAGAACACTAAGCTTTGAATTTGTTAACTGAATTAAGCTGTACAAATATAGGCCTTCGTCTCCATTACACCAGCGCAAGCAATACAGATGTAAAATCAACAATGCGACGAGACGAGGCAATCTTAAGCCTTGATCACACGTACCGAGCAAACGGGCGAGACAGTGCTCTCGGCCGAGTACTCGGTGTGTATGAATATTACGCCGAGTGCTCGGCCGAGCGCTCGAGTATGTGACTCGCTCACCCAACTGTCTCGACCGAGTAAACATTTTACTGTCTCGCCCGTTTACTCGGTACATGTGATCAAGACTTTAGAGCCATCTGAATTGTGGCAGGTAGAGACTCTACTAGTCCGTATTACAAAACAACTTTCTAAACTTGATTGAAACTTGTCCATAGAGTCCACCCTGTGATTGTCATTGGTCTAAATATTAAAATCGTATCGTACCTAATCCAAATCCGTCCGTCAACTGTTAAATTTCAATTTGTTTTGGTCAAAATATGTTATTATATTACATTTTCAAATTGTTTAAAATATTATTTTAGCAATATTAAAGTGTAAGCGCACCAAAAATTGTGGATATTTGATCGAAAATTGATTGAAATTTGACAGTTGAAATTCGGATTTGGACACGGATGGAATACGGGAAACGGGCGTTAAAGCTTCAATCTATGCTCAAAAAAATGAATACGAGTTTTGAGCTTCGTGTTTTTATAAGCTTGTTGTTAAAAGGTCATCTACATCTGTTTACTGTTATTGACTAAGGCTAGGTTGCATCATCTTACTTTAACTTTAACAAACGTCAAAAGTCTGTCTAACTCCATATAAAAATCACCGGTTATTGTTATAGTCACGACACGATGGTATAACTCAGCCTAAGTCAGTCAGACTGGCTGCTCTATTGAATCACAGCTTAAACTACTGAACGGATTGTGCTGAAATTAGGTACGTAGATATTTATTGGGTCGTAGGCATCGAAAAAAAAAACAGGCTACGAAAAAAAATACAAAATTCACCCCCCAAAGGGGATGAAACGAGGGTCCGAATTTTGTTTAGAAAAGCAAGGTAAGAACGAGCGAATCCGCGGGCAAAAGCTAGTAAGACGAGCTTGAAAACGACGCCCTGACTTGTTGCACATATAAGATTACCTCCCCCGATAAGATAAAACCTTACGATTACATTCCCTTGCCAGGAAGTCTTCAATGTCGGCGGTGAGGTATTAATACCTCCAATTTTCATGTTATCATCAATCTATGTCTGTCTTTAATATGATATAGACTGCACCTCAAATATCAGGCGTAATAAAATTGCAGTAAATTTTTTTTTACTTTTTTTTTATGCTAGACAAGGCAGGTATTTGACCGCAATCGCACACGTGAGATGCAGTCTAGGATGGTACATATCTGCCCTGTAAGTGCCTATTCACTCTCGCCTTGAAAACGCATGAATGTAATGCAACTTGAAATAGTTGCTACTTAGATAAATATTAGACGTTTGAACCGCTTTGATAAAGGGAGGATTCATTTCAGGATGTTTAGTTTATATTTTCTTGGTTTGAAAAAAAAGTGTTTTTATGTGCAAATCTAAAACTTTAAAAATAAACATTTAGAGAAAAAGAAGAAGAGAGAGTTATTATTCAAAGCAAATTACCTATCTCTACATACACGTAGACAGGGGCGAAGGGGCAAGGCGGGGCAGCGCCCCGGGGCCCCCAAGCTTAGGGGGCCCCCGAATCCTTACCAGAAGATCTCAATTGAACTGAACTTTTAAAAATTTCTCCCATTTTCAAAATAAATACCTAGAGAAAAGTTCGAAAGTTATACCTAGGGAATACCTTTAAATTCTTTCTGTGGGTTGGCAGTGTTGTTTTGACGGATAGCGATATGTGCGTTTTACTGTGAAGAGAAGAGAACGGTTAAAAAAATAATGTTGTATCACGAGTAAGTAAGCTTAATGTCAATAAATTTGATAAAACCTTACTACTTTAGATTGCAGTGGGGCCCCATTTCTTTTTTGCCCCAGGGCCCTTGGTTACCTAGCTACGCCACTGCTAGTAAATCGAGTTGTCAAGACAGATCTTGACAACTCTCGAACGCTATGCGGGACGAGTAAATCTTAATCCTAATTTTAACTATCAACTACCCCTATGTTCTGAATAACTTCATCTGGCGAAAGAAAACAGCATAGAAGAAACAGTCCTCTAAATTCGTGATAAAATTAATAAACACATCCAGTTTCAACTCACGAAGGCAAGTGAGCTTTACTTGTGTGTGTACGTGTAAAAACTTTTGAAAAACGAACAGTAGCGAGCCACCACACATGTAAAGCTCGCCTTCGTGAATTGCAACAACTATACATAAGGCGAACTTAATGCCAATCGGCATTCTCCTCCGGTTAACCTTAGGGCCAAACTTACAGTTACCGCCATCTTACTTTAACTTTGACAAACGTCAAAAATCTGTCAAACTCCATACAAAAACACCGGTTATCGTCATAGTTACGGTCAAAGTTAGATGGTGCACCACAGCCTCACTATCTCTATCTGATAGATTGTTACGTTACTATTCGTTCAGTCTAGGACTCTGTCGTCTTAAAAATTCGGATTCGATTGCCAGGCGCGACGTCGACATCCTTTGTACCTATATTTGTTTCCAGTTTAGTGTTTGAAAAATTCAGGAAAAGACCGGACTTTCGCAAAAAACGTACCTATTCTAGTTTCGAGGGACATGTCAGGTGGGTTGGGTATAGAGACAGTTTGGATGGATTGTACATTTTTACCCTTTAGCGGCATATAATCCTAGAAAAATATGTGTTAGTCAACTTTCAGCTGATTTCTAACTTTAACTTTCGTTAACGTTTGTCAACGTCAAAAATCTGTCAAACTCCATAAAAAAACAACGGTTAACGTCATAGTTACGGTCAAAGGTAAGTGGTGCACCTCAACCATAATCTTCTTCGTTTTTTCAGGTGCATTATGGTCTATCGATACCTTCTAACAGTTTAATCGATTAAATTACTCGATGTTTAGATCGATTGCGATAAAATCTGTTTCCATCCCGATCTAGAACTAATGATGGTTACAAATTACGGTCGAGCGCTAACTTAAACAAATTGCCAATCTCGGGTGACTGCGCCAAGAAATACAGGCATTATTGACGAAATAACAAACAATAGTTAGTTACCTACAGCTGAGCTTAAATAAATAAATATAATATAAAAATTCAACAACTTTTTTTCCCGCGAATCTGCCCGCATGATTTTCGGCCTGTACTATAGTGCCTTTTTAACCGACTAAAAAAGGAGGTTGTTGTTCTATGTTCGGCTGTGTATTTTTTTTCTGGATATTTAAAAATTTCTTGAGCTTGGCAATAGGCAGGCTGGCACCGACTCCGAGAATATCAATCATGGTATACAGTGTGAGTCACGTTAAAGTGTACATACGAAAATAGATGAAACTAGACCTATTTTTATCGACAAAAAAGAGGTCAAATATGAGATTTTTTTTAATTTTTTATAGAATTTTTTTTCTTCCAATTAGTTATTGTAAATGAAAACGTAATAACTTTTAAACTAAGCGGTATATCCTGATAAAATAAAAACAGTAATAATGCTTAATAACATGTGATACTAAAAAAATACATAAAATACACAAAAAAGGCCAACAAATAATAAAAAATGATACTTTTTGAAAAAAATCTGCTTTTAAATTCGTGTTTTTTCGGTTATTTGATTGATAAATTTCTCCATAAAATGCCCCTATAACAGGTGGTTTTTATTACTTTGTATTATTCTCTATCGTATTATCTTTGTAAAACCAAAAATCGCATGTCTATAAAATTTTTGACCTCTTTTTTGTCGATTAAAATAGGTCTGGTCTCATCTATTTTCATATGTACACTTTAACGTGACTCACACTGTATAATTTTGTCGTAATAAATAAATAACGTTATTATTTTTCTACTATTAAGTGCAGGTTTTTTGTACCTATGAAGGTAGAGAGTTGAGATTGAGACTATAGTATAAGATCAAATAAGCTCATGAATCTACTTTAAAAAAATCAAGGTTTTTATTGCCCCAAATACTGAAAATGAACCAAACAGTATCAATTCTTGAGTTTGAATCCAGTTTCAAGAATCAAGCTTCGTTTTGTAATACGGGCCTAAATCCCCGATTGACCTAGATCTCGCCTAAAGGTAAGTGACGATAAATCTAAAAACACTTAATAGGTATTATAAATTAAATTGAAACTTAAAGTTACCCGCAGTCTAGCTCAATATAGGAATGCGGAAAACCTACCCTGGAAAAAATAAATAAAAATGTAGAGCTTTAAAAAGCTATCTTATTTTAAGCTTATTTTTAAAGCTTCAACTTCTACTATACTGAAAGGAACTTCTGAAAAGTGTGCTTTGAATACTTCTGAAATAAGAAACAAAATTCTGTCAATGCGATGCATATTGAGCGAGCTTTGAGAAAGCTCAATTGCATTTGAATTTAATTTGTGAATGAAAATCTATCGAAAAACTATTAACTTTTAGATTAAAATAAGTTTGTGACTTTGGACTTTGATATTCTTTAGGTTTTTTCAATAAAAGAAGTTCATCTGGAGTAATGAATGAATTGACCCACATTTCGTATCACCCTTTTCTACCCAACATAAAGGAAAGTCGACTTCTAGAGCTATGTCAATACCATGCTTATGCTTTCACCGCATTGCCATATAAATGGTCTCAAATAAAACAAATTCGAATGCGTTTAAATAAAAAATAGCCTGGCACAACAGGCATACACGGTCGAAGCTGAAGCACCGTAAATAATGAAAGAAGTACTCACCGTTCACTTTTGTTTCTAACCAGCCAGTGTCAAACTAGAATAAAAAGCACAACACACTCAAAATTTCAAGATTGGAACGTTTCAAATTTGGAACGCGGTGAGGTTATTGCTAATTGGTTACTCGATTGTTTCGGCGGGAACCGCGCGCGCGACCGTCCGACTCGAGCTCCGGCGAGCGACTGAAAGAAATTTTCCCGGTTATAACGGTGTTGCCAGGGCGGGGGTCGCAGCTCCCATTATAACGGAACTAACGTGGAAATTCGTTATGGAACGGCGCGTTATTACGCGTATTTGAGGGAACAACCGGCGATTATGTAGAAATATGACGTGTTTATTTGTGTTTTTTGAATTATTCACAATATTACGGTTGCGAAAAAGGAAGGGGTGAGTGTTAATAATGTAAAAACATTGGAAAGATTTATGGGGCTGTTACATGAATGTAGATATTAGTAGAAGTATTATAGTAGGTTGGTAGAGTTAGTCGTTTATGTTTAAAATCGAATAAACTTATTTTTTAATTTACGACAACACGCTTACACAAAATAAATCATAAAAAGATATACGAGTATTTATCTGTTTAATTACTGTATTTTTATTTTATTTTGGGAAGTACAAACAAATGTGTAGCAAAATTGTCTTATCTACTACACTTTTTTGTTTCTAATTTCTCCCACAAAACCGGGAGTTTCTCCAAGGTTCTCTCCTGGCCCCGAATCCTTTGTGCGGTCTACAAACTGTGAACATACCTTTACTCCACTCTATTGTTTTCTGTCTCCGTCCCGCTGGTGACATTGTGCATCTTTTCTCTCTCTCACACGCTTGAACTTCAGCGGAACTAATGAGGCAAATCGTGCAACACGTAATCTTAAAGCGTAAGGTATAAGTATTAAAATGAAATGGCATTAAATAACATTAGTTCTTCAGGATGTTCCTCGTTATTTGAATATTATTTAATTGTAGTTTGTTTCAATGAGGGCTATCGTTTTAGCGCTAACCAGTTAGCGCCACTGTAGAGTAAGGTCCTGTCACTTGCTAGTAGCGAAGACAGTGGCACCAACTGAGTGCTAAAGTGGTAGGAGGACTATCGCATTTGCACTCATCAAGATGGCGCCACTGGAGAGTAAGGTCCTGTCAATCGCCAGGGGTGCCAACTGTTAAGTATAAAAACGATAGCCCTCATTATAACACCACTAGCGGCCGCTCGCGACTTCGTCCGCGTGGACCCTGAGGAGTGGAGTTTAGTAAAATCTGTTCGTAGCGGATGTCTATCTACACCCTATAAGGGACCTACCTGCCAAATTTCAAGTTAGTAGTGTTATACTTTCTGAGATTCTTAAGCTTCGCCATCGCCGGCACGATCATAAAAAACCGGCCAAGTGCGAGTCGGACTCGCGCACCGAGGGTACCGTACCATTGATTTATGAAATTAAAATTATTATTTTTTATTTAGGTTATTAGTATGAAAGATTACGCGGTAATAAGCGGTTTACGATTTACGAGGTATTAAAGAAAAACTACTTACTAGATCTCGTTCAAAACAATTTTCGTTGGTAGTTTTTATTAGAGATGAAACGGATAGTTGTTTGGCAGAATACCGGATACCGGATATCCGGCCAGCTGCTAGGCCGGATAGCCGGATATCCGGCGGCCGGATAGCTGGCCCATTGTCTCGTTTCATGTCGTGACGTATTTAGCGCCGCACAGGTGCTTCGAACGCGATCAGTGGGTCTATTAGTAGACTTTTCGAAAATCGAATCCGTCCGAATAGAATTCGGGCGATTTCGGTTGCTATCGTGAGTGTGTGATTGAATAGCGAAAATTAAATTAGTTTACTTGCTGCGTAATCTGACTGAACTGCATGCATCATGTCATCAGACCATCAGTGAAAAAAAGATCGCCTTTTTTATTTGGCAATATTTCGACATTATAGATTATTTACTATTTATGTATTCGTAATTAGAGTGAACAGCCCAGAAAAAGAAAGCAGTTTTTTGAAAGGCCTTAATATGGCTTTTTTGTAACTTTTTGGACTTTAAATAATAGCCGTCATTATTATAAGTCGTTTTATTGATATTTACCTCAAAGATTAATGTATTTCATTTCATTAATAGGAAATTGTCGTAGTTTTTTAATATCCGGTATCCGGCCGGATAGTAAAATTAGGCCGGATATCCGGCCTACCGGATAGTTACCGGATATCCGTTTCATCTCTAGTTTTTATAGTAATGTACATCATGTTTTTTTTAGATTTTTCATTTTCTTATTTTAGAAGTTAGAGTTTTGCATCAAAATCTTAATGCGGTTCACCGAATACATCTACCTACCAAGTTTCAACAGTAGGTATAGCTCTTTTATTTTGGGAAAAAAATGGCTGTGACATACGGACGGACAGATGGACGGACGGAAAGACAGACATGACGAATCTATAAGGGTTCCGTTTTTTGCCATTTGGCTACGGAACCCTAAAAATGACAGGTCGCGTGAACTGTCATGAGTCGCGCGATCTGTCATTGGCCTTTGATCGCGCTGGCAATGGTGATTTGCACGCGTTGGTGTGGTTGAAGCATTAGGGCTTATTCAGACGGCGACATCCCGTTTTATGCAGGATCTCATTTAGTAGTATACGTGTTTATTTAATACTAGCGGCCGCCCGCGACTTCGTACGCGTGGATCCCGTTTTACCCCCTTCATCTATCTTACGCGGTTTACATTTTTTCATACAAATGTTTTTTCCCCCCGTGGGAATTTTGCAATATCCTGTTACAACTAAGCTTTAAGTTTACTAAGATACCTAGCTGCATGCCAAATTTCAAGCGTCTAACTTAAGCGGTTTAGATTTTTCATACAAAAGGATTTTCCCGCTAATTCCCGTTCCCGTGGGAATTCCTAAGTATACTATAACCTGCCCAGGAGTACGAAGAATAATTGTACCAAGTTTCGTTAAAATCCGTCGAGTAGTTTTGGTTTCTATAAGGAACATACAGACAGACAGACAGACAGACAGACAGACAGACAGACAGACAGACAAAAACTTTACTGATTGCATTTTTGGCTTTACTATCGATCACTAATCACCCCCTGATAGTTATTTTGAAAATATATTTCATGTACAGAATTGACCTCTCTACAGATTTATTATAAGTATAGATTATTCTCCCTAAGGATTTCCAAACGACCGGCCCTGCGCTGCCCACATCCAGATAGTTTCCTCGACCTTCACTAGATCGTCGGTCCACCTAGAGGGGGCCTAACACTATGTATTCCGGCCCGTGGTCGCCACCCGAGAACTTTTCTGCCGCAGCGGCCATCAGCTCTACAAGCTAAGACTCTAATTCATAGTTTTTATTAATTAAATAAACATACTTAAGTATTTAAAGCCACTCTATTATAGTGCTTAATCGACAAGACAGCGACGCAACATAAAAAGTTTTTAATTCCAAGCTTTTATATTTTCACTTAATTTTTAAAACACTTAAACCGCAACCTAAATATTTGTGAAGGCTTTCAAGTAAAAACGTAACTGAATTAAAACAGGAAAGTGAAGCAAAATAATAAACAAGCGGCCACTCTAACCAAATTGAATTACTACACCATGGTCAGAATAAGTAGGAAAAACATTCGCCATTTTTAGGGTTCCGTANCCATGATTGATACTTTTGGAGTCGGTGCAGGCAAACTTTACATGTTTCATAATCTTGGCACCGACTCCAGAAGTATCAATCATGGTATACCTACATAAATATTAATAATTCGTCCTAATAAATAAGTAGGTAATTAGTAATTATTATTCTGCTTTTTAGTGTAGGTTTTTTGGAGTCGGTTTTATTTTTTTTTATAAAATTTAACTTATTTTAGATGCAATTCATCACTTAGCACAAAAGCGCGCGGAGTCGTCTCCGCGCGTCCCTCTATTCTGACGTTTGATTCTCGTGTGTCATTGACAATACGTCAATGTCACTATGACAGCAGCTCATTGGCTATAACGATACCGCTATTTTAACGTTTTATATTTTTCACAATTAACAAAACGTATAAATACCCGAGACCTATGTATGTATGTTCAGCAGTGGACATCCTGTGGCTGAAATGATGACGTTGATGATGATTGTTACAATCACTTATAATAATTGACACCGTAAAATTGTGCATTCCGTCAGATTATAATCTTAACGTACCTAGATAGGTTATAATTTATAATCTACTAACCCACTGTTAGTTTACAATCTCACTCGTTATATTATAAAGTAACGGATTTCACAATTTCATCTTGACTTAATAATCAATCACTCTTAATTTGAAAAGGCATTTCTCTGCCAAAGAAAATGGTCATTTATTTAAACTTTTCAATCAATAATTCCAATCGCAACGATTCAAACGAATCAATCGTTCCCAGAATTGACTATCAAATTATTTTACAAACAAAGAAACGTTCTTGAAAGAACTTCCTTATAATTATTGAGTGTTGCTCTCGCAAAAAATAATTCTGCCAAAATTCAGTCTGTCGAGCCATTGCCGGTCGATAAACTACTTTAAACCAAGGAAATAGAGCACAGATTTAGGAAATGAAATCTGTGCGATCGGATCTTTGAGGAATGAAAGTCTTTTTTACGAGTCTTTTTATTTGAATTTGTAAATTGAAAGATGCGAATCCTAAGTTGGATAATGGACTTATTGATTTACTAGTACTTTTGGAGAGGCTTCGAAGTTAAATGCAGTGAAAGTACGACTTACACAAATACTATTTCCTTTCCCTGAGATGTGACGATTTCATTTTCGTCATCATCATCATCACTTATCGTCTTAAACGTGTATGTCTTAATAATGTTGAGCCGTCCGTTGTAGCCGTTGTATTGTATAAAGAATAATGTGAAAAGTGAGTATAGGTTACCTATTTGTCACTCTTTCACGCAAAAAAGTACTGAACAGATTTTGATGAAATATTGCAATAATATTACAGAGGCTTTAATTTCTAACGAACGAAATTGAATTTCAAAAGTTAATAATTAACTATTCGCAACATTGTTTAGGAAATTTTTAAAAGCCTCAAAAAATAAATAAACCTGAATTGCAAGCTTATTTCCTCCAGATTAATTTTGAACCAAGCTGTGAGCTTATTTGCATTATAGGCCGTAGAGCAGTCGTAGTACGGTGCTACGGCGCTCGTAGCACGACCACTATTTGCCGTAGCGGTGACGAAGTCGTAGTCCGTAACGTTTTCGTAGCAAAGACCCCTAGTACTAGTGTCTACGCCGTAGACTACGATACTGGATGGCCAGCGAATTTTTGGATTTCTCGTATTTCAAATGAATTCGGCCGGCATGTATGGGAGTGCGCACACTACGCCGATTCGATTTGGCCGATTCTTCATACAATTTAAAATCGGGCACAAGGCACAACTATCGGCCAACTAAAAATCAAGGGTGTGCGCCTACTCTAAGAAGGAGAGAAAAAATAAAGCTACAGAATACATCTTGATTTTACACTTCACTTCAAAAACAAAAGAAATAAAACTTTTACGGTACTGTGGTACAGTCCACGCAATAAAAAGCAACGCCGTCAAACCACAGGCTCTATTAAACAAGTAATAGTTTGATCCCGAAATAAAGGGTTCCGCATAAATTTACATCCCGAATGGTACCGAAACCGCTTACTAACAAATCCTTAAGGCCGCTGCGTGTAACGGTGTAAGAACACAAACACAGAAGTGAAAAGGCTTTTTTTACATTAGGTAGGTCCCTACCTAATATGTAGATACAACTGCTACAGCTTTTAATAGAGCTTACACTCAACACTGATATTCATCTGTATAGATCGTTTCATCCACGAAGACGCGCCCCACCAATCTCCAGGCAAGCGGAACGGGGAGCCTGATCCGAGCAATCCGAGCGTCATAATGAGGGCTATCGTTTTTATACTTAACAGTTGGCACCCCTGGCGATTGACAGGACCTTACTCTCCAGTGGCGCCATCTTGATGAGTGCAAATGCGATAGTCCTCCTACCACTTTAGCGCTCACAAGTTGGCGCCACTGTCTTCGCTACTAGCAAGTGACAGGACCTTACTCTACAGTGGCGCTAACTGGTGAGCGCTAAAACGATAGCCCTCATTGTAATAACTATCCAAGGAAGCAATAAACATAATGAGTATTGAGTATTGACAATTGCAACGCTGCCAATGCCAACAATGACGCTCGGATTGGTCGGATCAAACTCCCCGACAGAAAAGTGGTGGGGCGCGTCCTCGTGGATGAAACGATCTATAACACCGTTTGCCTTAGATGTATTGAATAGAGAATTTCACGTAACCCAACATCAAAAAATCCTTCATCGTCATCGAGTAAAAATGTACACGGTTCTTTTATTCTGGGGCCGGTGGTAGGTAGTAGGTATTTTTCAAAAATTACTGATATTACATCGTTCGTTCGTTCGTTTCAGCCAAATGACGTCCACTGCTGGACAAAGGCCTCCCCCAAGGATATTACCTTCTTATACATTACTTAGTTTGTTTCAGCCAAAGAACGTCCACTGCTAGGGAAATGCCTCGATCAAGGAATTTTACAACTGCTGCCCGCATCCACGTTCTTTCCGTGACCTTCACTAAGTAGATCGTCAGCCTGCCTTCATTACGTTTGGTCTTGGTCGTCACTGAAGTAACCTATATTTCTTCTTCAACAGCTACATACCTCTTTTACAAGCTCTAGTAACATTTTAAGAAAAAAATGTTTCTAAGCTTTGGTTGGTAACAACCTAGAAACTTATCTTATCGATCTATTTGTTTTTGCTACATTTAGTTTGCGTGTAGCCTAAAATAGGGACCCTTGGGCTAAAGAGGCCATGTTTAGTGCCTTTATTTAACCATTAAAACGCCTGAGGAGAGACGCAAGATGTTAACCACGGGACTCTTCTTAACGACGAAGTACTCTTAAAACCCGGAAACGGATCGTAACCGTATCGAGACGGTCACTATTCTTTGTATGAAACTCCGTACTGCAACGCACACTTAAACGCACCGTAAGGCCGGTAACAGACGGTGAAACGCAACTGCAACGAAACTGCAACTGCTAGTTACTTTTGAGTTGCATCTAAGTTTCTGCCATAGCGTTCGTTGAGATACCACACATGACGCGACCAGTTTGAAACTTTCAGTTTCAGTTTCATTCATTAGAATCATCCGAAAGTGCTAGTGGCACTTATGAACGTCAAAATACAGTAAAAAAAAATTGGCCAAGTACACAAAAGTTAACACAATAATATTTCAGAAGCAAGAAATTACTTCATCTAAAGTCACTTTTAATATCCCCATTTTACATGTAGGGGAGCTAGTCTAAAAATTTTTTTATTTTATTTTATTTTACCTTTTTGTCGGCGTGATTAATATACATATCTCCACAAAATTACAGGTCTCTAGTGCCAATAGTTTCCAAGGAAAGGTTTCGAAACTATAAGGGTTCCTTGTCAGGACTACGGAACCCTAAAAAGGTAGCCCATAAGGGGACACTTCACATGTGACCTGCTGGCCGAGGCGCCGCTCACGCGCGCCTTGCGCACTATTAACTTGATAGCGGAACAAGTGGACGTGTTTGCGTGTTCTCTGAGTGAATTCACAAGGACGGCTTTGGGTATTATTAGTTATAAAATGTAAATAGATACTGTATGGTTAGTTTTTAAGTTATTATTAAGCCTACGTAGATTAAGTTATGCTATCGCATTAGGTTTTAAGTACCTGTAAAGATAGTGATAATGTGTGTGGAAATAAATAAATAAATGTCTCCTTATCTTTTGGGCCTTACCAGAGCATCACAGCAAAAAGGAATCGATTATTACAACAACCACTGTTATAAGTCATTCATTACGCTATCGAGCCATCATTAATTACCTTCCACACCTTATCTCAACCCTTTCACACCTTATCTACTTAACCCTTTCGCACCTGCCAACTCCTCAATCAACGGAAAGATTTGTGGAGTCAGTTCATTCCACGAGCTCGTTAGTATGTAAATGCGCCTTGTTCGTCTTACGGAAAACCCTCGGGAATAATTAGCTGATTCGATGCAAGTGGTGCTTGAATAGGTCTTGATTTCTCTTGAGTTTGATTAAGTAACCGCCAGTTGAATACAAATTACGTAGATACTTTACATTTGTATAATCGTTAGGTCACCCTTTTAGCACAGAATAATAAAATTAGTACTACAGAGGAATACTCCCAACCTACTTATTTTTCAAAAAAGATCCGTAAATTTGATGTGGGAAGAGCCCATAAAGCTCTAATATGATGTCCCTAAAAGACCTAGGTATACTAGCATGAACTAGGATAGCGTGAAATTATATAGAATTTGTTTAGTATACCTGGCGAACTTTGTACCATCTATGTTCATCAGAAATAATGGTGAGTTTTTCAAATCGGTACAGCACTTCATTCAGCCTGTTTAATACAAAGTAACAAGAAATCAATTATAATCCCATCAAAAACAATACTTGTCAAAAAAACCAAGTCTCGCAACTCAGTTGTTCTACGGTAAAAAGTTGTGAGATCCATGTAATACCAAGTCCAGGCCAGGAAATCTTTAACGTTTTACATAAATTATTGACTTGGCCATCGCACTAAATAATTTAATTTACACGTGTTTTCATGCGATGGCCAAGTCAATATATTTATGTAAAACGTTAAAGATTTCCTGGCCTGGACTTGGTATTACATGGATCTCACAACTTTTTACCGTAGAACAACTGAGTTGCGAGACTTGGTTTTTTTGACAAGTATTGTTTTTGATGGGATCTCATTTCTTTTTGTATTTTGTAGACAGCAGTTATGTATCTAGAAAACTGGACCGAAATTGAAAAATTTTACTCGACTTGGCGGTTGCACTACCGTGCCCCCAAATATTTTAGTTTTTCCTTGATTCATACACCAAACACTACTTATATTCCAAATTTGAAGCTTCTAGGTCTGCTAGAAGTGCCTTAGAATTTTGATGATCGGTGAGTCAGTGAGTCAGTCAGTGAGTGACAAAATTAAGTAACTTTGACCCGTTATAATTCTTAAACTACTGGTTCAAATTGAATCAATTTTAAATATACCGTGTCTTTACAATGCCTGCATAGCTAATGAAAATTCAGCCTTCTAGTTTTATCCACAACGAAGTTACAGGCGGTCGAAAATGGCCTGAATTGCTTCGAGAAAAGGATGGTACGGCCGTGCCGCTTTTTTGCTCGACTTGGTGGGGGCACTGCCGTGCAGCGTTGCCAGACGTCCCGATTTTGGCGGGACGTCCCGATTTTTCAATCAAATTTAAATGTCCCGCGCGGGACAGGCTCGGTCCCGCTTTTCGGAGAGAGACACTCACTTCACCAGAGTCTATATTGGAGACGTTAAAAATTACCGTAATCGGGTTAGCGTAATCGGGGCACTGACTATTGTTTGAAACGCCATATTATTCTAAAGAATAAAACTTTTTTAATTTCGATTTTTGTTATTTTTTTCTTTTTTTATTCTAAAGACGAATTAAACGATAGAGTAAATCTGATTTAAAATATTATTTTTTTGTTAAAATACATTTTCTATGGCTAATTTTGCTATCTATTGTCATCACGTAAACGTAATTTAAAGTCAAATAAAAAAAAATATTTGAAAACCTTTGATTGTATACGTTTTTTTACTATGTCCCGCTTTTGACGGAAGAATCCCGCTATTTTCACTCAAAAAGTACCAAAGTCCCGACTTGGCGAAAAAAAAAACTGGCAACGCTGCTGCCGTGCCCCCAGATAGGTACCTACTTAACTTAGTGTAGATAACGCTAGTCCAACTAGTCGCGACATAGGACAACTAGCTTTTGCCCGTGGCTTCACCCGCGTGAAATTTAGTTTGTCACATATCGTCATAAATTATAGCCTATATGTTATTCATTTCATCAAAATCCGTTTAGTAGTTTTTGTGTGAAAGTAACAAACATCCAGACATCCACACAAACTTTCGCATTTATAATATTGTTGTTTCAGCCAAATGACGTCCACTGCTGGACAAAGGCCTCCCCCAAGGTTTTCCACAATGAACGGTCCTGCGCTGCCCGCATCCAGGCTCTTCCCGCGAATTTATAATATTAGTAGGATTAAATGATACAAAAAAATGTATGTCTTAATCAACAATTCTTATAACATTTATTAATTAGTTAACAAAATTGTATTCAGGCACAACATTCACCATTTTCTCTTGAAATGGCACTTTTCCTTGGCTAGTATAGTAATTCTTATAATAACATTTATTAATTAGTTAACAATTGTAATTCAGGCACAACATTCACCATTTGCTCTTGAAATGGAACTTTTCCTTGGTAAATAAAGTAATTAGTGAAGCTCTCCCTTACACCTTTTCCCCTGCCATCTAAAATTTCTTCTGGTCCCTGGGGTACTGCGGCTAAAGGATGAGTTTCGTCCCAATTCAACCCTTCCTCTTTCAAACGCCATGAGGCTTTCTGGAACTTATAGTTAACCACATCCTCCACATCCAAAGATTCTTTTCTTAAATAATCATCATTTATTGTCTTCGCCAAATAATTGTGCAAGGCACAACATGCTATCACAATATCATTAGCATTCTCTACGTCTATATTCCGCTGTAGTACACCAAATCTCTCGTACAAGATCCCAAATGCATCATCTACAACACGATATGCTCTGCCAAACCTGTAGTTAAATATCTTCTCTTCGCATGATACGTTATCCAACGGATAAGTTCTCATCATGTTCTCTATTACATAGTATGCATCTGACAAAAATACATATGGCATTGCCACGTCAGATGCAGGCAACGGACAATCCTTTGGTAAATTTATTGTTTCCTCAATCATATTTCCAAAAAATCCTGTAGCACTAAGAATTAACTTTTGGTCGTATCCACCATTTGTGCCAATATCGACGTAAACAAATTCATGGTTTGCGTTGACCACTGCTATTAAGAGGACGCTGTGGAAGCCTTTGTGGTTCAATAATACTTCACTCCCTTCTAATGGCTTATTGACGGCAATATGCCGGGCACTGAATGCCCCAGCACAATGATTGAAGTTCCATTTCTTCTCAAAATCATTAACAATGTCCAGCCACTCCTTCTCTTCTCTTGGGAACTAAAAAATACATGTAAATAAAAATGTTCTTTTAATTAACACATCACAGGCTATCGAGTTCAATTTGGGCTCATTTTAGTTAGCCCTTTTAAGGAGGAAGTTAGGACACATACCTACTTATTTAAAAGATAAACAGAAGTTTAAATAACCTAAATCTTTTTATTGATCATCATCATCATTTCAGCCACAGGACGTCCACTACTGAACATAGGTTTCCCCCAAGGATTTCCACATTGCCTGGTTGGTAGCGACCTCCATCCAGTACCTTCCTGCTACCTTTATGAAGTCGTTGATCAATCAGTTGTTGGCATGAAGTTAATTTTTTTGATACTAAACTATTATGTATAGGCCTTAGTTAATTAATTTAAAAAAATATTTCTTGCTTACCTTAATATAAGGTTTAAGAGCCTTAAATATTGCTTTACAAGTCATTGGGATGTCTTTCACAAGTTCTGTAAGCGATAAATCACAACCTTGTGTCAATTCTTCCAAACTACATCCACTGGCTAAATACTTCAATGTAAGCAACAGTAGCTCCACGACTTCGATTTCCTCCATATCTTTATCATCAGCTTGCATTATTGGTCGAACCATTGCTAATAACTTGAAAAAAGATGTATCATCCATCGATAGACACCGGAGTCTGTAAAAATCAGTCTTGAGGGCTCTGGTCATTTTTATATATGCTTTGGTCTTTCTTGCCCTCTTTCTTTGTCTCGCCTTCTCTTCTAAAGCGGCGAATCTTAGTAATCCTAAATATAAGAAAGCACTACTCATCTTGAACACGGTAGTAAGCAATATTAATTTTTGGTAAATGTAAACCTGAAAAAAGTTGTAGCATTCAGTTTTGTTTTAGCACTTGGCGGCCGACACAAAATAAGAATTGTAAAATTAATGAAAAGGATGTAAAAAAGTCTATCATCAATAACTTTCTCTCATTATCAGATCTCACACTGCATCGCAGATGAGAGAGCATGTCTAAAGCACTGCATTACAAAATAATACGTACCTTAAAACTAGAAGTGTTCAATATATCACACGGTGAAATTATTGTTGTTAAAATCCATGAAAACAAACAACAACAAACTTTGGCATTTTTGCAAACTTTTTTTTTGTTTTGATTTTCTCTGACAGTTTGTAAAAAAAAACGAAACGCTTCGAGGTTTTAAAAATGGATGTTCTTTATACGTGTCTAAACCCTTTACACTGCGCAGCAGCAGCACTGGCATTTTATTTATGTCTACTCCAATACTCCAATTCGTGCTCGATGCATTTAAACTTTTAGCTACTTTTAACTAAATATATTTTCGTTATTTCCAATAATATAATTGTATTATTTATTTCATCCGAAACAACTTATTAAAATCCATCATTTAAAGTATTTCAGTCTAATAATATAATAAAATACAAATAGTGAAGCAAGCTTTATTAATCTATGGACGGAAGTATTAAATCAGTGCTGTGTCGGAGTATCATTTCCGTTTTGTGTATCGGCGGCAAAACGAAAAACTAAAAGTGTATCATGAAAATTATGAAAAATCTAAAATAATTAGAAAGGCTTCTGTTCTTTTCTATTCTATTAAATTTAATGAATAATTAGCTCTTGGAAATTTATCTAAAATGGATGAAATACAAGAAATTTTCGCGAGTCAGCGCCCTCTCTGGACTCGTAGTAAAAATTGTCGGTAAGTACATCCGGTGGGGTTTTATTGTGTTGCGCCATTTTGTACGCTGTTCATCTCTCTTGTCTATAATTTTCGGATAGATCGACTTTATGGGCAAGGTCCGTAGATAATTTTTACTCTTTGGATACTAGTAAAACAATTTTACTCTTTGATTTGAATAATGTCCGTCAAAACAATGAACGCTGTTTGTGATTTTAATATTTTTTCCAGGTTTTCCTGGTGTGGTAATTATGTATACGGTGATATAAAATGGATACGTGGTCAAATTTGTGCCGTTCCTGTCTGTCTTCAAATACTACGGTATCTTTACTGGGTGCAGACGAGAGCATTTTGTTGAAGTTCTATGATATAACGACTATAGAGGTAAATATTGCAAAAAGTATCGTTATCTAACCTATTTAATTATGTCAGTCGCATTGCGAATGAGCATCGATATTTGAAATTGCAAATTGACAACATAACCTCAAAAGTAGCTTCATTTGGAGAATGATATTCCCAACTAAATCTGGTAATACCGATTTTTTTAAATAATAAGTTGTAAGTGATACTAAATACAAACCTATTTGATTAACGTAACCTAATATTTCTGCTTCAACTTTATTTATTGTCAATTTTATTGAGTTTAACTTAGGACAAGTTTATTAATACATAAATAAAATAGACTTGTTGACATTATTTTAGGTTAATAGTTTTATATTCAATAATAGAAACTTTACATTTCAGGTTAGTGCAGAAGACGGTCTGCCGCAGAAACTGTGCGGTGACTGTTACTCATTACTGACTTCAGCGCACCAATTCAGAAAGCAGTGCATCAAAATGGATACGGACCTGAAACTACAGTTACAAGCGTTATTAGAACAGGCCAAAGACCAATACAGCCAAGAGGCAGACATGGATGACATCAATCAAGAAGACGACGATGACGATATAGCCAATGATCCTGTCAAACAGTTGGAAGCAATCATAAAGAAAGAACCATCTGACAGTGACGATGACTGCTATTACGTCCTTGTTATAGATGATCCCAAAGACAAAGAAAATGAAAATGAAAATATTATACCAGATAAATCTGTTGCACCAGACAAACCAGACTTTGAAACGACAATTGACATGTCCCACATTAAATCTGAATTAATCGATCCTGTACCAGCTGAAAATGAGCAGCCGATCGAACCATTAGAAGAATTCAATCAAACTCACAACCAGTTTGAAAATACTATAGACTCGTTTCTGGTTTCAAATACAAAAATCCCAGTAAATGTTCCAGCAACAATATTGGAGAATGAGGAAGAGAGTCAAGATAATGATGATTATAATAATGTGATGGATACAGACACGCAAGACAGTAATTCGCAAGATCAAGGGTTACAGGAAATCCATGACGACCAATCTCAAATGGAAATACAAACTTATACAGGTAACATTGTCAGCAACTTACCCAATTCCAAGAATTTTATCAAAATATTAACTACAGCAAATGCAGATGGCACTATAGTTCTTAAAGGCACCGATGGTATTGAGTACCTAACAGATTCCCAACTTGTACGAAGTGCTGACGGCGATCAGATGGATCAGGAGGAAGTTATTTTCTGCGAAGGAGATGATTCGTCACCATTCCAAATACTCAAGTGCGAGGGATCCGAATTGGTTATTGAGTATGCACAAGTAGAAGATGGACAAATTGCAACTGTATTGCAACAAGAAGATGGTACATTTCTGTGTGATTGTGGGGAACAATTCGAAGATCTAGCTGAGTATGAAAAGCACCGGTATAAGCATAACCCAGCCGGTGAACATCTTTGTAATTTGTGCGGTAAAGGTTTCGAATCTGCTCAAATTTTGACCGGGCATACACTACTTCATAGCGTCACTGGTATGTTGCTCTTATGTCCGTTTTGCAATCAACCAATAAGAAGAAATGCATTGACTCAACATATAAAATATGCTCACAATAACATCAAACCTAAATGCAGTATCTGCTTCAAGACTTTTGCTAACCCAAATAATCTAAAACGCCACATGATGATCCACAGTGGGATCAGAGAATTTGAATGTGATATTTGCCACAAAAGATTCCACCAAAAAATTTCAATGCAAACTCACAGATTGACTCACATGAATCCCTATTCTTGCAACCAATGCGATGAGACGTTTGAGAACAAAGAAGCTTTAGCTACACATAAAGATGATGGCAGCTGTGACAAATCTAAGATAACCAAAGTTAAAACTGAACTATTGAAGACTGTGAAACAAGAAATCACTACAAATATAGGCAAAGTGGTTGGCTATGCTTGTTCACTGTGCAAGAAAATGTTTTCACTAGAATCTGCTTTAGAACAGCACGTTGAAAGTACACACATGATAGACCCAACAGAATTGATATGTTCGGAATGTGGTGAGGTTTTGCCTTCGAAGAAAGAAAAGCTCTCACACATTTTGATACATAAGAATGCAAAGAATAAAACTGTTAAGCGATTTGAATGCAGCATTTGCGGTAAAGGATGCTCTAGTCAGGCAATGTTGATCATGCACGAAAGAGTTCATACGAATGAGAGGCCATATCCCTGTCAGCTGTGCTCTCTTCGATTCAAAACAAAGACTCATTTACGGACACATCAATTGACTCACACACGAGAGAAGAAGTTTGGGTGCTCTGTGTGTATGAAATTCTTTGCATTAAAAGGCAATCTGGTGGTGCACCTCAGAACTCATACTGGTGAACGCCCATACATCTGTTCAATTTGTGGAGAAGCATTTATAGATTCCAAATATTTGAAAAAGCACAAACTAAGAAAACATGCAATAGAAAATGTTCCATGGAACAAATATTAGTACTGTTTCAAACTATAGTCTTAATTTTTCAGTTTTTGTGAATTTTGTAGACAAAACTATTTGAATTTCATGGAATGCATTCTTTTTCATGGTCACTGGAATAATTTTTGTTTGTATAATTATGTGCACTAGGTTTTACTTTTATTTAAAGATAGCCTGTGGCCGTTTTCTTGTAAATTTTGCTTAAAGCAAGTTGAATGATTGTGTTAGTCAGTCATTTGTATGTTATTTATAGATCTCCACTATGATTTTTCTACTTGTAAATATGGCATAATATTTTAAGCTTAATCTAAAGTAAAACTTTGAAATGAACTGAATTTTATACTTGTTCCCAGCTTTTTAAAGTAATGGTTCTTCTTCTTCTTCTTTTATTTTGGCCACAACTTGGTTTTGAGAACCACGATTTAAAGTAATGGTTATAAGTTAATCATATATTTATTGTTGACATTTTGTGATATTTGTCAATTTCAGCTTGAAAGTTTTACATACACAGGTTGTAAAATTAGAATAATGCATTGATACAGACTCCACTTTTTTTTTTGTCAAACCAATGTTCATAGATATTGTTAATTAGTTAGTTTTTTTTTTGCCAAGTCAATAACTTATACATAGTTACATACATACCTAGATAATAGTCTATCAGATAGACTAGAGATATTTAGAAATGGCCAAAAGTTTTTACATAGTTTTTTTAATATCATTTTGATTAGTTGGAGAGCAATACTACTATGTTTGAACCAAATAATAAATTTTTCTTTCTTTCAATATTTAAAAAAATGGTCTGTTAGAAAATACTTCGTAAAAATAATATCTTACTTAAATGTAGTCGGTTAGTTTAAATACTCTTTTCATGTTTGGCCTTTTCTAAATATGTACAATTTAGTGGAATTTGATATTTTTATAGCAGTCTAGTGTGTATTGGTCTTGTTTCGCTGAAACGTGCTTTGATGGTATGGTTAATGTTATGTTTTAGTAATAGGTTGAATATTTAATCTTAATAAATCACTGAAGTGAAATTGGGCGTTTTATTAAAATACTAATGTTAAATTATTTCAGTTTTTAGTTACTGTTCGGAGGCCGAGTTAAGAGGCAATTTTTTAAACGTTTATTTCTTACGCCAGAACTGTTACTTAGCGCCATCTGTTGGTACTTCAACCAATCTATATTACTATAAATTTCGATAGATGGCGTTCTGAAAAATGTTACAAGTGCTATTTACAGCACCAGGAATCGACATTATTCAACAATAGATGGCGTTAGGTGTCTCAAAAACAAGTAGAATTTTAGTTTTAATATTATGTAGGCTAGCTTACCTTTCACTCGTTTTGGGAGATTTCATTTTCATTAGATTCAGATTCATTAAGGGTTCAAAACCTTTTATTTTTATAAATGGTTATCAGTAAGCAGTAGGTGTTTAGTAGACACCTACAACAAAAACATGTCGGTAGTCGGTACGCACTGTCTGTAGATCTTCATACGACGACGCGTCATGTTTACGACAAAGCAAGGTCGACGCTCTTCGCCGTTTTAACTTTCTGTCCAGCCTGTTTGACATGGGCCATTCACCATTGACCCCTCCAAGTTTATGCCAGCCTGGTACCCACGAAGCATAATCAAGAAAAGTTTTTAGTTCAAGTTCAAAGAAAAAACAAAGTAGAACACATTCTGTTAAAGTTTTCAACTTAACACAGAAGCCGGTTAAGTTTTATGTATAACTTACCAGGATACTCCCATAATATGCGCTTTATGAAAAAAGTTATGATGGTTACGTGCAGTGCAGACTTACTGTAAGTCTTGGGTCTTGGTTTGGGCATAAGTGTAAGTCACTTACACTTATGCCCAAATGGAAGCATAAGTAGTTGTTGTAAAGAACTACGGCCTTCAGCAAGTATTTTCAGTTTTTCTTTCCTCTTTATGTTCTTTCCTTCGTTTCAGCACTTGAAGCCTGCCCACAGCTACGTTTTAAGTTTCCGGCACTGAAAATAAATAAAATGCATCCCCTTTAAGTACGAATATTGCGTATTGTAGGTATAAACTGACTCAAAAATCTCCATGATTTTATTTCTCATTGTAACTATCGTCCAATTTGCGATCGACTGCTGAGAAGTAGTCTTCGCGAATAGGGCTTCCAAAGAGCTGAGAAAGGTCCTACATTTTTTTGCAAATCGAGCATTCATGGACTGGCTATAAAGAGAGATTTACATAAAAATATTTTTCTGGAAAAACCCGCACTAGTTTCACATTCATAATTTTGTTTTCATTGCGACAGCAGTGTTACATTGACAAAAAACATTATTAAATGATGATTTCCACAGAAGTTTTTTTTACTTGCAATCTTTGGCCTTAATTTTTTATATACGTAATGTTATAGTTACAAGTTTTTAAATCCCTAAAACTTGGAAGCCCTATCGCTTCGTGAACCTAGAGTTGGATACAGTAAGTTGCGTTGCGACCTTTGTAGATCCGAACTCTACCTTTGTGGGGTATTATAATAATAAGATAATAACGCTAGGATTTTCTGCGGTCTTTTGATATTGTATCTGATATGAAAATTTATTTTATAACCTGTTGCTCTTCTCCAGAACCTCTTAACTTGCTTTAAACTTTTACAGTGTTTAAGACTCAATCTTTCGATTTACCTATTCTACTTAATATGTAGTAACCTATTATAAAGCGAAAGTTTGGATGTCTGGAATCTGGATGTTTGTTACTCTTTCACGCAAAACCTACTGAACGGATTTTGATGAAACTTTACAGTATTATTGTTTATAACCCAGAATAACATGTAGACTAGAGATTGCAATCCGGATTATTCGAAATTCGAAAATATCTAAAAAATCCGGATTTTGAGGCTATAAAAAAATCCGGATTTTTACTTTGAAATCCGGTTTTTTCGAATATTTTTACCCCAAAAATTTTATCATAAAATCATAAACCAAAATATCTATTGAATGCAACATGGATGCAAAACAAGCGAAGTTTTGATTGAAAGCACCCGCACTTCGTCGCACAACACTCACACCTGCACTGTGCCTGCACAATGACGCGTCATGCCGCATGCGTAAGTGAATTCGCTAGTCGGCCAGTGAGTTTTATACGAGACGCTGATTCTGAAACACCATATCGCTGAGTTTTAAAGAGCAGCTAAATCGGCAAATATCCCTTGCAAGTGTAAGTCATCATCATCATCATCATCATCTCAGTCATAGGACGTCAACTGCTGAACATAGGCCCCCCAATGCTTTCCATGTTACCTGGTTGGTAGCGACCTGCGTCCAGCGCCTTCCTGCTACCTTTATGATGTTATCGGTCCACCTTGTGTGGGTGGACATCCCACGCTGCGTTTTCCGGTACGCGGCCTCCACTTCAAATTCAAATTATTTATTGCATGTCACTCCAGAACCTTGCTGCCCCATCGGCCGTCAGTTCTGCGTACTATGTGCCCTGCCCATTGCCAATTCAGCTTGTATCCGTCGGGCTAGTATGTCAGCGACTTTAGTTCGTTTACGGATCTCCTCATTTCTGATTCGATCTCGTAAAGAATCACCGAGCATAGCCCTCTCCATAACACGCTGTGCAATTTGAGCTTCTGTATAAGGCCTATAGTGAGAGGCCACGTTTCCGAACCATAAGTCATCACTGGTAACACACATTGGCTGTAGACCTTAGTCTTCAGGCACTGAGGTATTTTGGATGAAAAGATGTTGCGTCGTTTCCCAAACGCTGCCCAGCCGAGTTGGATTCGACGATTCACCTCTTTCTCGAAATTGGACCTACCCAGCTTAATCGTTTGTCCGAGGTAGACATGCTTGTCAACAATCTCGAGAATTGAGCTCCTAACCGAAACTGGGTAGGGCGCAACATGGACATTGGACATAAGCTATGATTTCTCCATATTCATCCGCAGGCCATGTGTAAGTAGAGATCTTCAACCTCGCCCATCAAATTCACCCAACGGATCCGATTTGCTTACATTAATTCATCTCGAAATGTTATTGTATGAGAATGGGGGTGATTGTGGAGAAATCCTTAAAAGAGTTCTAAACAGGTTGTTGGCTATACCGCCAACCATTTAGCTGGGTTGATGATGGAGTCAAGAGGTGACCATAGGAACTCTTAAACGAAACGGCGGAATCGCATCGAACTTGGGTTTGTTGGATTTGTCTTTTCGAGCACTTTAGTGCTAGATGATGCCCAGGGTCCTGATGATGGATTCTGGAGGTGGCCATAGGAACTCCTAAACGAAACGGTGGAAACTCATCGAATTTGGGTTTGTTGGATTTGTCTTTTCAAGCACTTAAGTGCTAGATGATGTTCAGGGTCCTGATGATTAAGTCAGGAGGTGGCCATAGGAACTCCTAACCGAAACGGCAGAAACTTATAGAGTTTGAGTTCGTTGGATTCGTCTTCCCGAGCACTTTGATCGTAAATAATTACCAGGGCCCTGAGATTGAAATTAAATACAACTTAAAAGTGTAAAATAAAATTATAATAAAAAAATTAGCTCCCCTGGCCTACCTGGAAATCTTTATAGACTTCGGACAGGTCTGCCGTAGTAAGGACAATCTGTTCAGGTGTCAGGTAGGGATTCTTAGATCGATCAAACTTGGAGTGCAAGTGTGGTTTTGTTCCCTAGTCGACGAAGCATATGATGTCGTGCCCTGCGTGCCCAAACAACTGCAAGCAGGAAGATTTAATGAAGGCTACTGACAACGCCACTCTTGTGGCGGAGTTTTGGGCTGACGCTGTGTAGGTTTGTTGTCGACACGACAAGAAGAAGAATAAAAAAATATTTTATAGGTACAAGCAAGTTTTTATTCTGAACTGCAGTTGTACTAAAACGAAAAAAATAATGCAAGGTTCAAATAATTTCGAAAGCTTGTAGCGCAAACCGAAAAAAAGAGGGATAAATTCCATGCGCGATAATAAAATAAAACGCTTTTCTTCAAATACTTACATCTTTTTGAAAAAAAACTAAGTTTTATTTAAATTAAATTGATGGTTTAAAAAATTTACCCAATATTCGAAAAATCCGGATAATCCGGATTTGTACGTAACACAAATCCTGAAAACCGGATTTAAGAAAAGTCCGGATTTTGCAATCTCTAATGTAGACTATAATTTATGACGATCTGTGACAAACTAAATTTCACGCGGGTGAGACCGCGGGAAAAAGCTAGGGTAGAATAATTACTACTCTTTTATCCGACTGCAGAAACGAGAACAATGTTTTCGCAGTGGACATAATCTTTATGATCATACTATTCACCTACTTTCTTTGATGATATTTTATTGATATTTATATTCGGGGTTGATTCCATTGTTTTATGTCGAGGTTCGCTAATATTGTAAAGTAACATAAATGAATAATACCTACCCCCATTCTAGCGGTCGTGTGCACCTTACTAATTAGTCGCTTGGAGTCGGGGCGGGGATTTTTTTAATTAAACACAGGAGGTAAGCCTGTTCCATAGCAAAAATATATCGGCCAAAAAAATTATTTTTTTGAAAAAATCTTCCTTGAATTCTTAAATTACCTATTTATTAATCTAAGCTCTAACCAATCAAGTTTGATATAGTCGCTACCGTCACACCATGGGCTTGGGGTGAAAAACGTATTCACCTTTCACTGCTTTCTGTTATAAGTACTTACATGCAATAGTTAATTCTTNCGTACTATGTGCCCTGCCCATTGCCAATTCAGCTTGTATCCGTCGGGCTAGTATGTCAGCGACTTTAGTTCGTTTACGGATCTCCTCATTTCTGATTCGATCTTGTAAAGAAACACCGAGCATAGCCCTCTCCATAACACGCTGTGCAATTTGAGCTTCTGTATAAGGCCTATAGTGAGAGGCCACGTTTCCGAACCATAAGTCATCACTGGTAACACACATTGGCTGTAGACCTTAGTCTTCAGGCACTGAGGTATTTTGGATGAAAAGATGTTGCGTCGTTTCCCAAACGCTGCCCAGCCGAGTTGGATTCGACGATTCACCTCTTTCTCGAAATTGGACCTACCCAGCTTAATCGTTTGTCCGAGGTAGACATGCTTGTCAACAATCTCGAGAATTGAGCTCCTAACCGAAACTGGGTAGGGCGCAACATGGACATTGGACATAAGCTATGTTTTCTCCATATTCATCCGCAGGCCATGTGTAAGTAGAGATCTTCAACCTCGCCCATCAAATTCACCCAACGGATCCGATTTGCTTACATTAATTCATCTCGAAATGTTATTGTATGAGAATGGGGGTGATTGTGGAGAAATCCTTAAAAGAGTTCTAAACAGGTTGTTGGCTATACCGCCAACCATTTAGCTGGGTTGATGATGGAGTCAAGAGGTGACCATAGGAACTCTTAAACGAAACGGCGGAATCGCATCGAACTTGGGTTTGTTGGATTTGTCTTTTCGAGCACTTTAGTGCTAGATGATGCCCAGGGTCCTGATGATGGATTCTGGAGGTGGCCATAGGAACTCCTAAACGAAACGGTGGAAACTCATCGAATTTGGGTTTGTTGGATTTGTCTTTTCAAGCACTTAAGTGCTAGATGATGTTCAGGGTCCTGATGATTAAGTCAGGAGGTGGCCATAGGAACTCCTAACCGAAACGGCAGAAACTTATAGAGTTTGAGTTCGTTGGATTCGTCTTCCCGAGCACTTTGATCGTAAATAATTACCAGGGCCCTGAGATTGAAATTAAATACAACTTAAAAGTGTAAAATAAAATTATAATAAAAAAATTAGCTCCCCTGGCCTACCTGGAAATCTTTATAGACTTCGGACAGGTCTGCCGTAGTAAGGACAATCTGTTCAGGTGTCAGGTAGGGATTCTTAGATCGATCAAACTTGGAGTGCAAGTGTGGTTTTGTTCCCTAGTCGACGAAGCATATGATGTCGTGCCCTG